>NC_043702.1:56173631-56229583 GCF_006229205.1 Suricata suricatta
TTTCCATGTTTTGGCTATTGTTGACATTGCTGCTATGAACATCGGGGTGCATGTGCTCCTGTGCATCAGCATTTCTGTATCTCTTGGGTAAATCCCTAGCAATGCTATTGCTGGAGGCCTACCACATCAAACCACGCCTATCCACGAGGGAGAGCTGCTGAATTTACATTTTAATGTGAAAATAACATTAAAATTAAAATAATATCAAGTAATGGCAATAACCATAAAAACAAAGTAGTTTGGATAGGAATGAGGAGGTACTGTTTGAGGTAGGGGGTCAGTAAAGACCTTTGATGGTATATCTTCTGAGCAGAAACTGAAAGAAATGTAATGAAATGGACACCTGAAAGCTGCTATTGGCTTTCAGATTCCTTATTCAGTAGTTTTAAAACTCTCCCCCACACACACCCAAATTGTTATTATTTCACCACTGGCAGCAAAAGGATTCTAGTGGATATACTTTTCCTTTTTCTCCTCCTTTGACCCTCTTAATCTCGCTTACCAGAAATGGAACTAAATCTTAGAAACTAAATAACTATGAGTAAAGCAGGAGGTTTGTGAGAGAGGGAAACTAGGCTCTTAGATGACTGAACTATAAGTAGGAACTATATAAGTGTTCTTCTAAGGACACTGAATTTTAAAATTAAGGATAAACCAAGCATTTAAATAAAGACTTTGGAAATAAAAGAGCAAGGAGTTAATGTGTTTGTCCATCTCTTCAGAAGCATTAATAATGCAAATTTTCAAGGTACTTATGGCAGAAGGGCCTTAGAAGTGGCTTGCTATCGTAGTATTAAGTATTTAACAAATATTACATTATCTTAATTTAGATATAAACTATAAATATATAGTTTCATGTTCTCATAGATTAGAAAGTCCATAACTAAACAGAACTAATGTTTATAAGCTTATAGTATTTTCTCATATATTTATCTTATCTGAGGTAGGGTAGATATTTGTAATCCTCATTTTCAAATAAGGAGACAGGCTTACATGGATTTAAATGTCTTATCCCAGGTCACACAGCTAACAGGTGACTGAGATCCAAACCTAGGCCTCTTGATTCCAAATCCTGGGGCATTCTTTTATGCCACCCAGTTATGTAACATGCCCATTTAATCTTCAGCAGACCTAACTAGCCTGTGCAATCCATTAATATCAGAGAGAATCAAGGTTTTTTTTAATCTTTATATGATTCTAAAAGTGTTCCATAAAATGAGTAGCAGTGGAAAAAGACCTATTAAATGAGTTCATCCATTTTTTAAAAATATAATTTATTGTCAAGTTGGCTAACATACAGTGTATACAGTTTGCTCTTGGTTTTGGGGGTAGATTCCCATGACTCATCGCTTACATACAACACCCAGTGCTCTTCCCAAGTGCCCTCCTCAATGCTCATCATCCGTTTTCCCCTCTCCCACACACCCCCTCCATTAACCCTCAGTTTATTCTCTGTATTTAAGAGTCTCTTATGGTTTGCCTCCCTTCCTCTCTATTTGTAACTATTTTTCCCTTCCCTTCACCCATGGTCTTCTGTTAAGTTTCTCAAGTTCCACATATGAGTGAAAACATATCTTTGTCCTTCTCTGACTGACTTATTTCACTTAGCATAATACCCTCCACTTCCATCCATGTTGCTGCAAATGGCAGGATTTCATTCTTTCTCATTGCCAAGTAGTATTCCACTGTATGTATAAACCACATCTTTATCCATTCATCAGTTGGTGGACATTTTAGCCTCTTTCCAAAACTTGGCTATTGTTGAAAGTGCTGCTATGAACATTGGGATGTATGTACCCCTATGAATCAGAACTCCATATCCCTTGGGTAAATTCCTAGTAGTGGTATTGCTGGGCCATAGGGTAATTCTATTTTTAATTTTTTTGAGGAACCTCCACACCATTTTCCAGAGCAGCTGCACCAGTTTGCATTCCCACCAACAGTACAAAAGGGTTCTCCATTTTCACATTAAGACAGAATCTCCAAATCAAAAATGTAGTCCACTATTTTCATCACTATTTTCCTTATTCTACATTAGATTATTGAATCTGGTAATAATCATGTTCCTAGCAATGTGCTAGTCCAATTTTCCTAATGACTATCTTTCTGAATTTTGAATCCTCATTTTTTGTTTTTAAATTGCAAATAATATAAGAGCTCTTATAACACTGTGTTGTAGACAATACCTTTCTGGAAACCAATAGTATACACAAAAGTGCTTTCTCATGTATCTGCAGATTGGAAGGTGTGGTACAGAACTGTAGGGCTGTGTATGTGCTCCATTGGGCTTATTTATTACTGCTTCATGCCCATCTGCCTTCTGGGCTGTTTCAGGATAAACAGAGAAGACTGTTCTCTAGAGAGAAGACCCTTTCTTTCTGTTTGTTATGTGGTGTCCCCTAGGAATTCCCACTCTCTTAACAGATAAGCATCGTAGCTTTTAAAAAATGTCCTTTTAAAGACTGCTTTTGTTCCACAATATCAGCCCAATTTACAGGTGACTCAGGAGAAGGCAGATAAGTTAATGAAAGAAAATTAAGGACTGTCATGTTTCCTTTTTCTGTATATTATGACAATTACAACAGTCTATGAAATTACATTAAAATGATTTATATATATTCAAGTGACAATGCTACAGTACATTTAACAGACTAAAAGAGAAGCTTGCCTTTTTTTAGAACAATTCTTTTCAAAGGTACTTTAAGGAATATGAGTCTGAGAAGAAACCAAGAATCTACCAAGGTGAAATGTTGATTTCAGCAAAGCAGAATGGCTCCCTACCTCTGTCATTAAAAGATACTAATAAGGCATAGTTAAGTCCTATAATTTATTCTTCAAACAATGCTGATAGCATAAGTACCCCAACTAATCATAATTACATTCTAGTGCTTGAGCTGTAAACAGAAAGGAAATGAAGCATTTAACTATATGCCATTAAATAATAGAATGATCTTGTCTGGGTCTTAGTGTTATTTGCTAGAGATTGAAACCCGACAGGAATCAAAATAGGAGCCACAGTGGGTGGCTAATTTTGTCTCTTAGTTCCTCATAGTGGGATTCTCTCCTCCCCCCAAGAGCCTTATTTGTAAGTGTTAATTAATTAGAACTTAATAGGTGATACAATCATTGTAAATCTAATTTGTTAGTATAGGTCACTTCTTTCATATGATTTTCAGATTTGAAAATCCATCTTTCAATTGGTAACAAAAGCACTGCCAATTCATAGATAAGTATATGACTTAAATTATGCAAATGAATGACAGAATTGGACTGAAATCCTAGAACCCTATTCTTCTAGTAATTTGGCAATTACTTATTCATTCCCAATTTTTTGCTCTCCCACTAGATTGTACCTTTTTTGCCTTCATATGCATGTTCAACTGGTTTAAAATAATAATAATCTGCTTTATAAATACTCAGAATAAGAAAAAAGAAAACTTGTGTACAAAAAGAAATAGATTTAAGAGATAACAATTAGATATAAGTTGCTGTGTGTTACAAAGTACATTTTTTAAAAATTTATTTTGAGAGAATAAGAGCATGATCAGGGAAGGGGTAGAGAGGGAGAGAGGGAATCCCAAGCAGACTCTGAGCTGTCAGCACAGAGCCTGACATGTAGCTCAATCTCACCAACCATGAGACCATGAAGTGAGCTGAAATCAAGAGTCATATACTCAACTGACTGAGCCACCCGGGACTGCTACAGAATACATTTTTACTTTGAAAATTTGGACATTCATTGATATGTTAATACCATTCAGCAAATATTTTCGGATTTGTTCAACACCGGGCTGGGGACTGGGAGTTAAGACAGTGTGCCTTCAGGCAACATAGAATGTGGTAAGAAACAACTTACATGAAACAAGGTGCCAGAGCCATCCAGAGAGGAGACCCATGATATAGACTGAAGACCTGGAGGGAGCATTGGTACCTGAGACAGTCCTTAAACTATCGGCAGGATTTAGGTGAGGAAGGAGAGACTTCAAGAAGTTGGAGAATGATAATCAGCGTGTAGAACTCGTAATTATGAACCTGGTGTTTGTCTGGGGAAACTGTGATATTAAACGCTGGTGGAGGCTTCGCATGAAAGAAGAGTGAGCAATGAACTGCATGAGGAAAGCACCACTTGTGGAGACTGGACCGCGAATGCCAACAGAAAGGCTTTAGAACTGTTCCTGTGGGGGGTGAGCACTGTGGGAAAATCATAAGTTTTGAAAGGTAAGATTTAGATGATACTATCAGCAGTGAGTAAAATAGATCAAGGGAATGGTCAGGAAAAACCAAAATAACATAAGTTGATAAATACATTAATCCAGTTTTGAGATTTTTGACTCATGGTTCAGGAGGAGAAAATACAAAAAAGATCTTACAAAAGAAGAACGTACTTGGTCATTGCTCAGCCAAAGATAATGAAAGGCTGCTCCTCAAATTTGCATTGAGCTTTTAGTTTTTATTTTTGTTAATGTTCATTTATTTATTTTGAGAGAGGGAGAGAGCAAGAGAGTGTGAGCAAGGGAGGAGCAGAGAGAGGAGAGAGAGAATCCCAAGCAGGCTCTGTACTCCCAGCACAGAGCCCAACGCTGAGCTTGAACTCAAGCACCGCAAGATCATGACCTGAGCCGAAATAAGGAGTGAGATACTGAGCCACCCCAGTGCCCCTGCATGGAGTTTGTAAAACAGTCTAAAACCCCTTATCAGATGGTGATTAAGTGCTAGTGTTCTGGGAATGGTAAATTTCTGGAAAAGACCTTAACTTAAGGGGCTTTTTGTGGTAAAAGTTGTCAAAGGGAAGAACACTTTGTGTGTTTTATTGGGGCCAGTTGGGAAAATTCTTGTCCTCAGATCAAAACCACAAGGTTTTTTCAAAATATGCTCTCTATTTTAATTATTGAGTGGTGAGCAGGTATGGAAGCTTTCTCTTAGAGATGGATTATCTAAGTAGAAGTATAGCTGTCCAGAAATAGTTATCAAGAGTGGTGCTTTTCTTTTACTTAAAAGATGAAACTTTATGAACTGTGAGAGAACACCACTAAGAGACATAGGTGGAACTCATGTATCTAATTTGGAAATTAGTGGAAAGAATTTGTGAAATGTTATGTCATCAAATACATTTTGTTTAGCCACTGCTTCATTTCAGAGGTATTATAGACTTCGGTAAGTGCTTCACTGAAAAGAAAGGGAATGGAATCCTACAAAAAAAGTAGGTTTTAGCTCATGAGAACCAGGTAGACTTCTAAAGGTTATACAATCTAGTTATACAACTTTAACAGGAAAGGTGCATGACATTAACTGAACTTATGTATCCTGAGTAAGTAAACAAATATATTTTCCGACCCGTGAAACTTTATCTTAATGTAAGTTGAGAAGTCTAATCTTTTACATTTTTGCACATGATTGCCTCTGTCTTTGCAAGTGATTGTGGCTGTTCATTTTTTTTAGTCTTTCTTTTCCAACCCCAAATCATTTATGAATCAACCTTTGTATGTGTTAGGTTAATTTCAGAACTCATTGCCAAAAATGTGCTTGGAGACCAGGTTGCTTATTCCAAGGCTCAATGTTGTTCTGATCACCCCCAAACCAGACCATCAACCCTCATGTCTACCACCAGATGGCTAGAAGTCTGATCTGACCCACCTACCCCCTGCCAAGGAGACTCATTTTATGCACTGGTTAGGTTCTAAAGTCATGCATAGTCAAACCCTTGAAAAAAATCCCTTAAGTCACCCACAAAATACAGTGCACATATTTTGTATATATTGTACCATTTCTCATAAGTCTGACACAGCCAGATTTTTCTCTAGCATTGTTCATCAATGAACAAGGAAGTGATTAGTTGGCATATGGGAATATGCTCAATGGCGGGGAGAGGGGGCAATGAAGCTTTCGCTTTCCTAAGAGAATACAGTTGAATTTGTGTTAATTAAATGTGCATTGACATGATTCTACTGTATTTCCTTCCCAAACATTCCTTAGATCACCTTTTCATTCCTAATTCTTCAGCATCTTCACTGGATCTTCCTAAAGGCATGCATTCCTTCTTATTTCTCTCAAATGAAGGCTGCTTATTTTCCTTTCACCCGTATCCTACATGAGCCATAGTAGGCAGAGCTGGCATTCTCATAGCCACCTTGTACCTCTGCCAGGCCATTATTCTCTGCTCTTTTGCAAGAACTGCTTCTTTGGGGTTCATGCTGCCTGCCTAGACCGTTCATCCTCTTTGCTGTCATCTGCTGACCTCATTCTGATCACTCCTCAGTTAGTGAAGACTTTAATATCTGGCTTGTTGTCATCCTCTTGACTCCCAAGTTTTGCCACTATCTTCTTGGACTGTTTTAGCATCCATGTAAACTACCCGTTAAATTCTCCGCCCTTCAGTTCCCTGACTTCATCATCTCCAGCGATGTTTACTCTACTCCCTTTCAGCCACCAGTTCCCACGCCACATCCGGGACTTGGTCTTCTGGGAAATACTAAGTTCAGTAGCTCACTATCTGACTTACTCTGAACTCCTAACTTTCCATCTACTTGTCATTCTTGGACTTCATAGGGACCTCCAGTTCTTGACTCCTCAGCTTTTTACCTGAGAGCCATCTCCCATCTTTACTTATTTTCCACTATAGCTTGGACTCTATCCTTTCATTGCTCATATTTTCATGACTCCTCCTCTCTCCCCAATCCTCTGTGGTCTGGCTTCAAGGGAACCAAAGTACCCTGTTGCTCTTACTACTTAAATGTTTCATTTATTACTCAATTTTTACTTTGTGTTTTCTTTTAATAATTCTACAATTCTGTTCTTTTATTGAGACTACGCTTAGCCTGAATAATAATAATAAAAATTAGTGGGTTTCACTAGTAATAATTTTTAAAGTTATCATTTTATCAGCTAAACATTATTTAATATAGTGTGTTTTTCTTTCTTTTCAGTTTTACTATTAAAATTTACTTTCCCAAAGTAGGCTAATGAGGTCATTGTACACTATTTAGATTAACTTACAATATGTTATAATTAATCATGGAAAACATTATATGCATAATTTATTAATGCATTTCTGTGGTAATCATTTTTAAAGCAATTTTTATTCGTGTTTTGCAGTTGAAGCTTTATATCAAACTACATACCCAGAATATCTGCAGTACATTTACCTGGTGGCACCAATATCTCTTATGATGTTAAACCCTATAGGGTTTATCTTCTGCGAAATCCAGAAGTGGAAAGATACTCAAAATGCTTCTCAAAACAAAGTGAAAATTATAGGACTTGGACTTCTGCGTGTTTTACAGAACCCAATAGTATTTATGGTTTTCATTGGCATTGCCTTCAATTTTATTCTTGATCAAAAGGTGCCTGTATATATGGAAAATTTTCTTGATGGACTTGCAAACTCTTTTTCTGGATCAGCTCTATTTTATCTTGGTCTTACAATGGTGGGGAAAATAAAGAAACTGAAGAAGTCAGCATTTATTGTACTGATTCTTCTCATCACAGCTAAACTGTAAGTTTCACTTACTTAACTTGGGGACTGTCCTTTGTGAAAGCCCTATGTAGCCAATTCATTAGATTTGTCTACTACTATTTTCTCCTTTAAATAATCTGATAGTAATAATCCCTCCTAACTAAGTAGTTGTGATTTAAAGGAAAATGTGATGTTGGTATATTGTGGAAAGTTATTTCCTTATTCTTTATAGATTATTCTTTCCATTTTCCTGACAGAAGATGACGACTATTGGTTTCTCTTTAACTTTTATATAACTTTACTTAATATCTACTAATGTCCCAGTTGATCATGTTTTTAAAGGAAATTCTACAGGATTTTTGAGTTTTCTAAATCTTTTAGAACCCTATTGCTCATGACAAAAACAGTAATTTTGAATCTAAACTTTATTTTCATGAATTTGGGGAAAATATCCTGTGATTCTGTGGGTGGTTGAACTTTCTGAATAGAGCTAAGTCAGTACAAATGATTATTATCAACCATCTGATCCTGGCTGATCAAATAAAGTTTTTAATCAGTTTTTTAGTCAACAGTTCTTCAGCTTACATAGCTCATTAGCCATGGAGTTATGTTTCATGGTGCAGGTGACATAATGGAGCATACTTAACTATTAAAATCAGCTCTTGTATAGACAGTTAAATTCATGAGAGCAGTGCAATATGAAATAGCATCTATATCTTCTAAATAATCAAAATGAATATAACATTTGATAATTATTTATGGTGTGGTATTATCTTCTTGGAAATAAAGAATTAATTAGTATTTCCACAGTAATAAATATGGTTCTAATGATAATAGTATTGTCAACTTCAAGTTATAAGTAGAATTTAATATTCTCATTAAAAATTTTTTTTAAGTTTATTTATTTATTTTGAGAGAGAGAGAGAAAGAGAATCCTAAGCAGGCTCCACATGTTCAATGTGGAGCCCCGCATGGGGCTTAAACCCACAAATCGTGAGATCATGGGCTGAGCTGAAATCAAGAGTTGGACGCTTAACCAACTGAGCTACCCAGGTGCCCCAAAAATCATTTTTCTTAAAAATATTTTTTTTCTGGGCCTTTCATCCCTATTAGATATTTTAATCTATTTTTTCTAATTAAAAAATACATGTAAAAGCAGTTCTTTATTTTCCACAGAGCATATCTCTAGGTGCTGCTAGGACAACGTTACCACCCCTGCCTGGCCTTGTTCTTTTTAAAAAGCTTCGTCAGCTCAGCTTCCCTTATGTGGTCTTTCTATGGAGTCCTGAGGATTTGTTTAATCACTGACTCTTTACCATGCCTGGATTTCACAACTTCTCTGCTCCACTTCGTTGTTTCAGTTCCCTTTGCCAAACCCTTTTGTCGCTATATTGGTAAAGAAGTAATTATAAGATACCTATTTTTCTGTCGGTTTTCAGAATCTCTTTGAACAGCAGTGTTATCAATACCCGAATACATTTAAACCCCAAATCATAATAAAGATAAGGGTTTTTTCTCCACAAAGAAGTTTAGTAATTTTCTTGAAAAAAGTTCACTCAGATTATCAATCCTTTTTTTTTCTTTTAACATTTCAATTTATTAATAGAAAAAATAAGAAACAGCAGCTACAATTACAACTTTGACACATTTTTTTGTAAGAAAATTATTTGTAGGACAAAAACTGAGTTTTCTCCTCTGAATCCCTGATGTTGAAAGTATTTTTATTTTTTATTAAAAATTTTCAATATTTTTATTTTATTTTTGAAAGAAAGAGAGAAACAGAGCACAAGCGGGGAAGGAGCAGAGAGAGAGGGAGACACAGAATCCAAAGCAGGCTGCAAGCTCTGGGCTCAAACCCATGAACGGTGGACAGTGAGATCATGACCTGGGTGGGCAGAAGTCAGCTGCTTAGCCAACTGAGTCACCAAGTGCCCCGAAAGTATTTTTAGAATGTTGTTACACTTAGGGGCACCTGGGTGGCTCAGTTGATTAAGTGTCCAAATCATTTTTGTAATGTTTATTAATTTATTTTGAAAGAGAGAGCACGTGTGAGCCAGCAAGGGAAGGGCATAGAGAGAGAGAGAGAGAGAAAGAATTCCAAGTGGACTCTGTACTGTCAGTGCAGAGCTCGACTGAGGGCTCAATCCATGAACTGTGAGATCACGACCAGAGCCGAAATCAAAAGTAGGACACTTAACCAGCTCAACCACCCAGCTACCCCAAAGGTCTGACTCTTGATTTCAGCTCAGGTTAGGATCTCACAGTTGGTGGTCAGTGAGATAAATGGAGTCCCACATCTGTCACTGTGCTGACAGCATGGAGCCCATTTAAGATTCTCTCTCAGGGTACCTGGGTGGCTCAGGAAGTTGGGCATCTGACTCTTGATTTCAGCTTAGGTCATGATCTCATAGTTCTCTAGCTCAAGCCCTGCATCAGGTTCTGCACTGATAGCACCGAGCCTGCTTGGGATCCTCTCTCTTCCTCTCTGCCCCTTCCCTCCCCCTGTACACACATGCACGCTCTCTTGTGCTCTCTCGCTCTCTCTCTCTCTCTCTCTCTCAAAAATAAATTTAAAACCTTGAAGAAAAAAAAAAAAGAAGACCCTCTGGCCTGCTGGCCCCTCCATGGCTTGTGCAATCTCTCTCTCTAAAAAAAATAAAAAATAGGGCACCTGGGTGGCTCAGTCAGTTAAGTGTCCAACTTCGACTCTGGGTCATGATCTCATGGCTAGTGAGTTCAAGCCCCACATCCAGGCTCTGTGCTAACAGCATGGAGCCTGCTGGGGATTTTCTCTCTCCCTCTCCCTCTGCCCTCACCCCTATGTGCTCGCTCTCTCTCTTTCTCTCTCTCTCTTTCAAAATGAAAAAAAAAGGAATATTATTACACTTAAATGGCTCCAAGTTGAATTCTTGATTATTTCAAAATGTTCACAAGTAGGCCTGCAGAGAATATGTGCATGCAAACAGATACACCTTCAGGGCAGAAGAAGAATAACCTAATGCCAAGTTCACTAGAACAGTCTCCCCCTTGGGGACCAGCATGCTTTGATTTCAAGTGAATGACTCATTTCTTATTTTTTCCAGCCTGGTGCTGCCACTTCTGTGCCGAGAAATGGTGGAACTCTTGGACAAGGGGGGCAGTGTAGTGAACCATACAAGTTTATCGAATTATGCATTTTTGTACGGCGTCTTTCCTGTAGCGCCAGGCGTGGCTATCTTTGCGACCCAGTTCAACATGGAAGTCGAGATTGTATGTATACACTACTCTCTAAGTGTGATTGTCTGGTCAGGAGAAAAATGAATTTTTAAAATGCAGAAATCAGCATTCTTTTATGAGAATTTGATATATGTAAGCTACTTCACTGTAAATAAGGAGGCATCCTATAACATTATGTAATAATAGTTATTTAATCCAGGGTCTTTTCTCAGCCGTAGGTTTTTTTCATTAGTCTTTTTAAATTTCAAATATTTCATTGTTGTACTTATACTGAAGCCTAAAGATTATTTACAGAATGGTAACTTTTGAAATTTGGGTAAAAAAAAATGTTTCATTCACTGATAATTCAACCAGCAGATGCAAAACACCGCATACATTACAGTAAATGCCTAAAGTTAATACCAAGTTACTAACCTTGTCTAAGCATACTGTGCATGTTACTTATAGTATTAGACTAAATGTTTTTGAAATATAACAAAGTAACCAAATTGTTTCACAGAGGTTAATTCCATTATTTAATCTGCATGGTAACTTTTTTCTATTTTATTGCCCTGTATTTTATGAAATAGTGTGGAAGGAAATTGGTCATCAGTTTAATTAGATCATTAATATGGTTTACTTTCTAGAACCTAGAAGATTACTATCAGTGTGGGAGGTCTAGTTTTGGTTATGTACAAATATTAACTGAGCACAGATTGGAAGAGCCAAAGGAACTTAACTGTATTTTAAGGACTCTCAGAAAGGGGAATATAGCATTAGAGAACATGCTTTTTACTGACTCTTGCTTTGATTTAGAATGCCCAGCTTAGAATCATTGTTTATTGAGACTGTGACCCTTTCCTCGGTTTGATTTCATTTTTTGCAGGTAACCTCAGGGATGGTCATAAGCACATTCGTGTCTGCACCAATCATGTACGTTTCTGCCTGGTTACTAACCTTTCCCACTATGGACCCTAAGCCCTTGGCATATGCCATCCAGAATGTTAGTTTTGATATCAGTATTATCAGCCTTGTCTCCTTGGTAAGTATGTCTCAGTGTAAAAAATGAATGAAAACCACAGAACGAGTTTGAGAATAGCTTGGTAACAGAAAGTTAGGGATTTAAAAATGCATTTAAAAAATCTCTTATGCCATAAAGAAAGCTAAGCCTACCCTTAAAATGTACGTTATCAGCCTTCCAAGTTGTGTCTTTCTTGTTGAGAGATAGAGTCATACAGCAGACAGGGCATGTGATTTAGTCAGACCTGGACTTGGGTTGTGTCCTATCACAAACGAGGTGTGTGTCTCTAAACTTCAGTTTTCTCAGCTGTGAGCCAGAGATACTAATTTACCTATTTCCATGGGCTCTCTTAAGGATTACATGAGACAATATTACAGAGAAAAGCCTCTGCAAATGGCGAATCACTCTACAAATACTCGCTGCTGTAGAATCATGGGGTTGGAAAGGATCATCTATCCATCCATATAATGTTAATGAAGTTTCCTGGATAAATCTAGTTCAAATTAAATACTTAAACATTTGACGACTAGAGTATCCTGTAGCTCATGTTGTCTATGGAATTCAAACAGCATTCTGGTTAGGGAAAAAAAAAAAGCCAACTTTTACTGTTAAGGGAAAGGAGGTAGGGATGAACATAGATACTGACAACAAATAAATGTGTGATTGATATAATTTTTAGGAAATTTCACTTATGTTAAATATTGTTAAAATCTGTGCCCTTTGACAAGAGGACTAGGGAGAGAGATGATACAAATGTTGATTGAAATGAGGGGAGAAGAAAGAAGGAAATTATCCAGTATACTTAGCTGGGCACTTTAGAGGGAGAATAGAAACCCAATCCTTTTAAATATGAGGAATGCAAGACAGCTCATCTTAAAGTGGGCCGTGTGTGTTGTTTCAAGTAAGACTACCTGGAATTTAGATACCTCGTGAGCCAATATGGTGGAATTAAAAGAGGAAAACTTAGAATAATGCATTGTAACTGCATTCCACTAAAGATCTTTTCCTGAATAGTTGGCTGTGAGCTGTGTCCTACCACAGCCACCAAAAGTAGGCGAAGTTAGGACATGGCCCTGGTCGAGGCATTAGTTCTTAAAGACCCTGTCATTTTTGAACAGTTAATTTACGATAGGATCTTTCCATGCTTCCCTCCCTGCCACAAAGTACAAATGACATATAATTATGAGTTTCAGGAGTACATCATAGTGATTTGATATTTTTATACATTATGAAATAATCACCTTGATAAGTCTAGTTATCATCTGTCACTATTCAAAGTTATTACAATGTTATTGACTATGTTTCCTATGCTGTACATTAAATCCCCAGGACATATTTATTTTATAACTGGAAATGTGTACTTTTCAGGCCCCCTACCTGTTTCACTTACCACTCAACTCCTCTGCCTTCTGGTGACCAACAGTTTTCTGTATCTATGAGTCTGTTTCTGTTTTGTTTTATTTGTTCATTTTCTTTGTTTTTGGGATTCCACATAGAAGTGAAATCATACACTGTTTATGTTTCTCTGTCTGACTTATTTTGCTTAGCATAATGCCCTCTAGGTCCATCCATGTTGTTACATCTCCATGCGATTTATATAGCATAGATATAGAAATTTACCTTAATATTCTTTGGGGAACTAGGCAGATTAAAGTAAGTAAAATACTAGAATTTCTTTATGAACCAAGATAAAGATAATCCTTTAAAGAAGCTAATAAGGGGCACCGGTGTGGCTCAGTCAGCTAAGCTTCCAACTCTTGATTTCATCTTAGGTCATGATCTTGCGGTGGTGAGTTTGAACCCCGCATGGGACTCTCCACTGGGTATGGAGCCTGCTTAAGATTCACTCTCTGCCTCTGCCCATCCCTTTGCCTCTCCCCTGTTTATGCACACTGAGTATGCAGTCTCTCAGAAAAAAGCTAATCAATGAGTTATTTGATAAGGAGTTTTAAAGGTTTAAAAAACCTGAATGTTTGAACATTTTGTCTTTCAGATCTGGTCTCTGGCTATTCTTCTTCTGAGTAAAAAATATAAACAGCTCCCTCATATGCTTACAACTAATTTACTCATCGCTCAGGTTAGTAAACATATAGATATTTGGAATTATGCTTTTTTCATTGATTATTCTACTATAGAGGGGGAAATTATGTGCTGGGTTTTCCCAGTTATAAAATCGAAAGTATTTTTTTACCAGATGCAGTCAGTTACAACTTGATTACAGTTAATTCATGCCTAACTTATTCTATGCCACCATAGGTTTTAAACTGTATACATTAGGCTAATAATGGTAGGCAGCGACAGTTTTGTATTTTTTAATAGAAATAATTGAATCATTAAAGATTGAATTCTCTCACAATCTTATTCTTCTAGTCAAATCTTTGCATGTCTCAAATTATAATGGAAAAAAGTTTAGTATTTTTTATGTAAGCCATTATTAATTATAAGGTTAGTATTTAGAATGTTGTCTGTTTCAATTGAATATGTACACTGTTAAAGACTGTTTAACAAGGGGTTTTATCATAAAACTTGAAGCTTTGATACAGTTAGCATGATAATCATTCAGCCATCCTTTAAAATGAATAGTTATATTTGCTGTGAATAAAAACATTTGTATGACTCATATGAATATGTCTAACTTTGTTCTTAATTTTTTCTTCAGTCTATTGTCTGTGCTGGAATGATGATATGGAATTTTGTTAAAGAAAAAAATTTTGTTGGACAAATTCTGGTGTTTGTTCTATTGTACAGCTCCCTCTATAGCACCTACCTGTGGACAGGTAAGTGGGATCATGAATGGAAATTTATGTCTTCTGTTATTAGAAGCGTCAGCTGAGAGCTAACCTATCAGAAGTCTAGTAGGATAGGGTTAAGGCATTCTCTCCGGCTGCTACCATCCCAAGCACAGGCAGTCAGCAGTGCTGAGCTCTGTTTCCTGATGTACTGTATTCCTGATGGGCTTCAGGGGGTTTCCAGTCATATGGTCTTTTTCTTCAGGATCTTTGGCTCTTGGCCAGAGTCAGCACAGCTCCCCTTTGGAAACACCAAGAGATCACATACTGGAGGCACGTGAAGAAAGAGGGAGGGAATGGCAGAGAAGTAGGAGGCACGGGAGGTATGTCCCAGGGATCACTGTTAGCGTCCAACGGAACCGAGTGAAAAATTCTGGCTCTGCCTTCAGCAAATGACTTAACTTTTAGATTCTCGGTTTCCTCATCTGTGAGACTGGGTTATCACACCTCAAAAAATTACTTTGAGAACTAAATGAGATATGGGTATTTATGCCTGGTACATATTAGACAGTCAACAGCTGGAACTATATTATTAAACAGAGGGAAAATGGTTATATGAGAACAAGAAAAGTAAGGAATAAAAGGATATGGAAATACAAAAGTAACCGGTAAGAAAGACTGTTTCTCATTTCAACTAGCTCCAAAAAAGGCATTCAAATATTTTAGCATACTGTCATTTTGAAGTATATAATATTTATTTGGGTGCATACATTCTGGTATATTTGTGAAACATTCTATCTGGCAATATTGTTTTCAGACCAAAGATGTAAACCTATAAAATGGCACATAAGAGGACAATGGTAGGATGGTAGGGCTGGCTATGGCCACTGTTAGGAGGCAGGTGTCAGGAAGTGGCTTCGAGGGACAGGCCTTTGATTTCATGCCTTCAAGGTCAGAAGCAGGGCCCTTCCAAATCAACAGCCATTGGAAGTGAAGCAACAATGTGATGAGGAATTATAGAATGAAAAACTCAGTGCTACCAGGAGAAGGTATGTGCTTTTTAAAGTCAGTCTATCTGTAACCAAACCAAGGTGAGTTTGCTCCTTGGTGAGTCACAGAGAGAAACTACACCAGGTGAGTAGTCACACAAAGGACACTTCATTTGCCACAAATAAGGAGATCAGAACTTCCAAAGCTGTGACTCCCTGTAAGGGTGAGTGGGTTCCTTTTATTTAGGTTTAGGATGAATATTTAGATAGGGGAGCCTTGTCACTGTATGCACAGGTGGGCACATGGTCACACGTGAACCTTCAGGAGATGGCTGTACGTACATTGTGTGTTATGTAAATGAGGCTGTGCTCCTTCTTGGGTGGAGAGGTTAGTGTTATGATGAGGTAAAGGGTTGGTCATCCCACAGGTCACCCCATGGTCCGTCTGTGCAGGTGCGAGTCAGGGGTGCACTCAAACTTGTCTGGGTGGTCTGGGTCACCAGAGCCCTTCCTCCAAGCAGTCATTATGGCTTGAGTGGTAGTTTCAGTTTGCATCATGGGATGTTATCTCTGTAGGATCCTTTGCCTGAGTTAAGAGATAAGTTGGAAAGAAGAGTTTAAGGGAAAATATGGGACAAAGGTGGGTAAGTACAAGCACGTGAGCAGTCGGGGCAGGTCTTGGGATCCAGCTGCTGACATACCTTGCATAGTGTAAGAGCTCTCATGAGATGTCAAGTAGAAGAGCCTGAAGATTTCTATTTCTAAATACAGATGAGCCAACTTGATCTCTAATACTTAGGTTTATTAACGCTAAATTTATCATGTAAATAGGAGAGCAGCAAATAGATCAATATATCAAAAATCCCCAAGTGCTCTTGAAATCCTGTTTGAGCATGCAGGCCAAAATCTGTCAAGAGATCTTGTTCTGAATTCCTGGATGCCAATGAAGGTGCCCTTTAACCTTGATATTATTTTTTTTTAATTTTTTATGTTCTTTATTTATTTTTGAGAGACAGAGAGAGATAGTGGGAACAGGGGAGGGTCAGAGAGAGAGGGAGATACAGAATCTGAAGCAGGCTCCAGGCTCTGAGCTAGCTGTCAGTACAGAGCCCGACGCGGGGCTCGAACCCACGAATGTGAGATCATGACCTGAGCCGAAGCCGGACGCTTAACCGACCGAGCCACCGTGGCGCCCCTTGATATTATTATTTTAAACCTAAAGTTTCATTTTAAATCATATGTTCAACATTTCCAATTTCTTTCATTTGCTTACTGTCTTTGCAATATTTTTGTAAGTTTATTTATTTTGAGAGAGAGAGAGAGAAAGAGCAAGCAGAGGAGGGGCAGAGAGGGAGATAGAATCTCAAGCAGGCTACATGCTGTCAGCGCACATAGAGTTTGAGCTCACAAACCATGAAATCATGACCTGAGCCAAAGTCAAGAGTCAGACGCTTAACCACTAAGCTACCCAGGTGCCCGTCTTCACAATTTTTGCCATATCTGCCTGCCACTTGTCTTTTTTTTTCTTTTTCCCTAAAAATTTACTCACTTCTTTTAGTTTAATAAATTGAGCATTATATTAATAAAATCCCAGGTTTGGGGCCACCTGGGTGGCCCAATCAGTTAAATAGGTCCGACTTTGGCTCAGGTCATGATCTCGCTGTCGGTGAGTTCGAGCCCCACATCAGGCTGTGCTGGCAGCTCAGGGCCTGGAGCCTGCATCAGATTGTATCTCACTTTTTCTCTGCCCTTCGCCTGTTCATATTCAGGCTCTCTCTCTGTCTCTGTCTCTCAAATATAAATAAACATTAAAACTTTTTTTAAATAAATAAACAAGTCAAAAAATTTCACCCTTGTACCACCTATAGTCTCTACAGTTTGGAAACACTAGTTTAGTTGAAATCCTTTATTTTCTAAACGAGTTAAATAAGGCCCCAAGAGATTAACTGATTCAGGCAGGAACTCACAGCTTCTGCCAGAAACCCAAGAGAGATCCAGGGCTAGGCTGGGCCTATTTGTCTATCAGTCTTTTCATAAGGCAGGAATGATGACCTTTAGAACTTTAAAGAGTGCCCTCGCAACCATGACAAAGTTGACACACTGCTGTGTACCTTGTTTCCCTGGCACTTTGAAATCCTGGAACTATAGAGTGTACAGATGTACTCAGGAAGGAGTAGTGAGTGATATTAAAGTAGCTCTTGAACTTGAGTAAGGTGTGGGTTCCCTGTACAGGAAAACAATTCTGAAGAACCTTGGTGTTGATTTATAGTATTGTAACATAGTGTTACTTAATCATTTAAAAAAAAATTTTTTATGTTTTATTTATTATTGGGACAGAGAGAGACAGAGCATGAGCAGGGGAGGGGCAGAGAGAGAGAGGGAGACACAGGATCCGAAGCAGGCTCCAGGCTCTGTGCTGTCAGCAGAGAGCCCGACGCAGGGCTCAAACTCAAGAACGGTGAGATCTTGACCTGAGCTGAAGCCGGACGCTGAACAGACCTAGCCACCCAGGCGCCCCCTAGTGTTACTTAATCTGTACCATCTTGGATCTGAGTCTGAATTCCTAATATAAAACTTTAAAACCAAAGCAGATTCACAGGTGAGAGTCCCAGTTACAAACTCAGTAATTCTAATCAACAACATTCATTGACATGACAAAGGATCTTGTTTTGGTAATCTGTATCACAGCGTGAAATGTAATAAATGGAACTTGTTTCCCTGGTAAGGGTTTTTTTAGAGTGGCTTGCCTTTACTTTCATGTTTGGATTTATGACCTGGTTCATCTCACTGCTCTTCTCTCTCAAACTACCATAGAACCTTCCTTTGGACCATGTGTTGTGATATCATTTGGCCTTCACTTGGCTCAAACTTAATGTAAAACCAAATGTAAGCTCTGAAACCATGAGACTGTACTTTCGTTATAAGATGGTGATAGATTATAGATATCATAGATAGATAATCTAGATGATTATCAATGAAAACATACCAAATAGATTTTAAAATTCTCATAGAAATTTCTATACCCTGCAGAATATGTCTTAAGAACCCTAGGGGTCCATGGATCTGAGTTTTAGAAACTGATAGGGTTGGACTTGACCTTGGATCAGAAAGCTGGGTTTGTAGTCCTGCTCTGCCCTCTGCTGGCTATGTGGCTTGGGCAAACCCTTGCTTCCATAGCTATAATAAAATGAAGATGGTCCCTTCCAACTCTGAACTCCTAAGATTCTATGACCATGTAGGGTTGATTAGATTTTACTTGTATAAATAATTGGATTTATGGTATACGGTACGCTCAAGAGTTTTAAAACATTTGTTTTTGTATTAAGTTCACATTATATTTGTATTAAGGTCTTTTAGATTTGGGTCATTTTCCAGAAACTAACCCTGTATGACAATTACCTATACTTTCTTAGCATCAGCAGGGTGGGGGTGCTTTTATTTTTAGACTTGTTTTGTATCCATTTACTTTTTTTTTTTTTTTAACAAATATACTTAGCTCCAAGCACATCAGTCAAAAGAATAAAATGGTGTGGGCTTTTGAAAAAATCTTCATGTATAAAAGAAGAAGATCTGAGCAAAAAAATAACACAGGGAAAACATGAATGATTTTGAGGAAAGCTTGCTTCTCAACATATTGGGGACAACATTTCTTTAGAAAGAGCAAAGTCTAGGTCAAAACCTACAGACTACCACTGAAATATGTTTGGTTTAAGTTCTAAGAAGGCTGATCAACATCAAGAGTAATTGTCTGCCTTTCAATCTCTATTTCTTGTTCGCAGGCCTGCTGGCCATTTCTTTGTTTCTTTTAAAAAAGAGAGAAAGTATGCAAATTCCTGTTGGAATCATCATTATATCTGGCTGGGGGTAAGTTGATAGCTTTCTGTTTGCTGACGTGTTGCCATATATACAGTTCCTGTTCATCCTCTTTCTCCCTCTCACCCCTTGTAACAGAATCCCTGCTCTCCTTGTTGGTGTTCTTCTGATAACTGGGAAACATAATGGGGATAGCATTGACTCGGCCTTCTTTTATGGCAAGGAGCAGGTAAGGAGAGTTTACGGGCAGTTCTGTTCTTGGGAATGTCTCTTTTTAGCTTGTGACTGTGTTTTGCTCTACTTACATTAAAAGTTATTTTACTTTTCCAAAGAGTTATTTTACTATTCCAACTTACTGCATATCACACTGGTGCTAAGGATTTCCAAATGCCTCAAACTTATCGGGTCTTCTTTTTTTTTTTTTTAAGTTTACTCATTTTGAGAGAGAATGTGTGAGTGCTCATGTGAGCAGGGGAGGGGCAGAGAGAGAGAGAGGGAGAGAATTCCAAGCAGCGTCAGCACAGAGCCCAACATGGGGCTTGAACTCATAAACTGTGAGATCATGACCTGAGTCAAAATCAAGAGTTGGATGTTCAACCAACAGAGCCACTCGGGTGTTCCAAAACTTATTGGGTCTTCCTAAACTCACTTATGAATTATGTTTCCTCTACTGGGGGAAAGAGTGATTAATGTAAAGCTATTTAATAAGTTAGCAGTAATTATAAAAGCCATGTTCTTGACTTTGACTCTTCTTATAAATATACATATCAGAACAATAAGTATCTGGAGAAAAGTATGCTTGAGAAGTACAGTGTATCTACTGATGAGAATTCTCTAGGGCTAGGTCCCAAAGACGTGTGTTTTTAAATAGTTTTTTTTTTTAATGTTCAATTTTGAGAGAACGCAAGCAGGGGAGAGGCAGAGAAAAGGGGACAGAGGACCTGAACTGGGCTCTGTGCTGACAGCAGCAAGTCTGATGTGGGACTCGAACTTGTGAACCAAATTGTGAGGTCATGACCTGAGCCAAAGTCAGAGGCTCAACTGACTGAGCCACCCAGGTCCTCCAAGGATGTGTGTTTTTAAAAAGACCGTCAGAAGATTTTGATTTCCTTCTTTTTTTTCTTTTATAATTTTGAGTTTTATTGGATTGTTGTGAGAACAAAGAAGATTATACATATAAAGGACTTAGACTAGTGCTGGGACATAGTTATTACTCAATAAATATTAGCCAGAGTTTATTTATGTTTAGTTATGTTTATCCTTACCATAACAGAGTCTCTAGCTGAAGTACCCTTGAACTTAGGTATTAAAGCAAGCCAAAACTTTAAATTAAAAAAGGTCTGTGAGCAGTCATTTAGATTGCTTATAGAGGAAATCAATGATGTTGATGTACAGTGAAAGAAGCATCTAGAAATCTTGCATGGTTACAAGCAAATCCTAATTTCCCTACAAGTAACTTATATCCCTTTCATATTCTTACTCTTTTTTGAGAACTACTGTTCTAAAGCATTTATAGCTGTGGAGATATTACATTTCCCACCAAAAAACAATTTCCTTTAACCTGTTATTCTACTAAGACATCAAGATGGGATTGTGGAAAGTGGCCTAATGTGTCTTTGCAACCCCGGCAGATGATCATCACGGCAGTCACCCTGTTCTGCAGCATTGTGATCGCGGGGATATCACTCATGTGTATGAACCGCACCACCCAAGCCGGTCGCTATGAAGGCTTCGACCAGTCCCAGAGCCACACAGCAGCAGAGCCTGGGAACGCCGCTTTCGAGGAGAGTCCAGTGCCGAGAAATGAACCGGAACCTTTTACAAGCTCTATCCCAGAAACAAGTATGACCCTTACATGTAAAGAAACGCTTCCACGCCTGCGTAGCATGTATCCTGAGTGTCTAGTTTTAGGGAGCACCCTTGAACTATCTGAAATATCACAGGTATTTGTCAAATGAGGGACTTGAATCATAGTCAATAATAGAGCTCGCAAGTTCTTCATTAGATTCCCATTTATAAATCTCTTGTGCGGATAAGCTTATGTTAAATCCTAAAACTTCTTTGGACCTTAGAGTTTAGGGAAAAGTAACAACTGAAGGAAATCCTCTTCTAGGAAACTAAGCACTTAAAGCATTTGTGAATTTGGCGATATTGTATCAGGAGAGCACCGTAATATAATGAACCAAAGGACGCCTGATGAAGCAGAGTTAATTGTCAGGAACTGGCAAACTGTAGTCTGCAGGCCAGATCTGGTCCACCGCCTGTTCTTACATATTCCGTGTTCATTAGGTTTCGTTCGAACACACCTGTGCTCCCTTATGTGTGTATTGTCCCTGCTGCTTTCATGCTAATGCTGGTAGAATTGAGTCATTCACCAGAGACGCAGGGACCTGCAAAGCCTACAGTATTTATCATCTGGTCCTTTATAGAAAATGTCTGCCAATCCCTGGTATAAGTGAAAATATGATCTTAACTACTAACTTTTTTAATAAGTGTTAACAATTGTTGTGGGATTTGCTTCAACTCATGTAGGGAAGTCAGCAACAGAGTGTGCATTTGGGATTCATTGCTGCATATGGAGATTTCATAGACATAAAAGGTTGTGCCAGGAAATGTCAATGACCGTACCTAGTTTGTTCAGAGACTTTGTGGAGTAGAGAGATGACTAATCTCAAAACTATTAGTTGTAAGGGCGCCTGGGTAGCTCAGTCCAACTTCAGCTCAGGTTCCAGGATTTGAGCCCCGCTTTGGGCTTCCTGCTGTCCAGGCTCCTGGCTTTCTGGGCTCCCCGCTGTCCAGAGTCCCTGTCCACAAGGGCCTGCTTCTCGTATCCTCTGTTCCCTCGCTCTCTGCCCCTCCCCTGCTTGTTCTTGCTCTCTTTCTTTCTCTCTCTCTCAAAAATAAACATTAAAAAAAAGATTAGTAGTAAATATCAATAAATAAAGGATAAAAAAGAAAGATCTTAAAGTTTTAACTATTTCTGCTTTAAAAAAAAAAAAGGACGATCCCTCAAATCTTACCATTTTATGTTGCTTCCTTCTCCCTCTCTCCCCTCCTCCATCCCAAACTAGAAGTATGTAGCACCGTGACTGAAAACAAGGATCGGAGCCAGACCACCTGCATTCAAATCCTGACTCCACAGTCCGCTGCTCTCTGATGTTGGGCCAGCTCCCTGTACCTCACCCTCCTTATCTGGTCCTGCCACACAGGACTGCAGTTTGCTAACTCCTGACTTACCCCACTATCCCTGCCGCACCCAGGACTCCGTTAGTTCATATTACTCATGGTGCTCACTAGTGTTTTTATTCGATCCTTTGTGATTACAGACAGCATCAGAATTTCATTCTTCTAAGCCCTCTGGACCTTTTCCCTTTTAAAATGGAGGTGCAAGGATTCTATTTATGTTTTCACTAACATTTTAAAAGCTGAATTCCCTAAGTCTAGAGTACTTTTCTGATCCTGCCCAGCACCCTTTCCTTCCCCTCTTTCTTTGTGGACTCCTACAGTGATCCTGTAAAGGATCCTGAAGACCACCACTCTGGCTGGCTCTGTCTCTGTATTTTCTTTCTCCAGGAGTGTTTCAGAACTGGCTACTGAAAGCCTGACAACTTGTGTGGGGAGCACAAAACAAAGCATCTTAAGCCCAGACAGAGCCTTTTGCTGCTACCTGTACCTGTATTTTATTTTATTTTTTTTTAAGTTTATTTATTTATTTCGAGAGAGAGAACCAGGGGGAGAGGGCTAGAGAGAGAAGGGGACAGAAAATCTGGAGCAGGCTCTGACCTGTCAACGCAGTGCCTGATGCAGGGCTTCAACCCACAGACCATGAGATCAAGACCTGAGCCGAAGTCAGCCACTTAACTGACCCAGCCACCCAGGCGCCCCTCCCGCCCCACCCGTATTTTAAAAATAACAAGTAAAGTATACCATAGGTATTCTTTAAAGCTTGTCATCATCATCTCCAGCAGGAAAACTGGCTTGCCCTGTAATGTAAACAAATGAAGAGCCAGAAGACAGCTATCACATGGTTCCATAGATCTTCCCCAGTGTTTAATTTTCCCTCTCCTTGTATCTCACTGTTTTATAATTGCCTTTCAAATTCTCTGTGTAACCCACTTGACTGTAAGAGCTGTGACTGACTTGCCCAACGTTATAGCCTTAGCACCTAGCATGGTATCAGGCTTACCGTGAGTGTTTAGTAATATTTGTGAAATGGATGGGCACATGGCTGGGTGCATAAGATACACCATGATTTTCTGAAGCTGCCCTACAAATTGCCATGGCAAAGTATGTGTTTATTTGCCTATTCACAGACTTTCATAGCGAAAAGGCTTTAAAATCTACACGGCTATTCTCCTTGCCCAAGCCCTGCTGTCCTCTGCTTCACCAGTAGTGTTAACACATAGCACGTCAGATGTGCAACCTGGCCTCCCAAATCTCGGTCATCCAAAATAGTTCCCTCACCTCTACCCCTTGCTACACATTTGTCTGAGACCTGTGATTTGCACATGTTATAAATGCAGAATTATGATTGAAAGGGAAATTAACCTATTTTAACATGAGATTGAAGGTTTAGTTAGAAAAGAAAAAGCTAATAGACTAGTTATACATCCTTCTTATGTTAAAGATAAAAACTGCCACAGCACTTTCTGTGGCGGCTGTAATTGCGCACACGCATGCACACACCCTACACGTATGTCACCAGAACGGGCTGGCGTTATCTTAGCCGACTCAAGCCTTCAAGTTTCTGAAGATAGGAGGGCTGGGCCAGACGATCTCTGTATTTTCTTTTCTATTATGCTGTGGTTCTCTTTTAACCATAAGAGATGGCATCATTATCTTAAATTTAGAATGACACTTGTGATAGTTTATTCTAGATTGTAGTTTTTATACTTCAACATTTTTTTTCCTGTTAAGAACACTACTGAAGAATCAAAGCATATTATCAATGAAAGTTTCAGCCTAGACATTATTCCTTTTTCTAGCATATTAAATTTGAATATAGTTTATCACTGAAGTTATTATTCTATTCAAATCCATGGTCAAGGAGCGCCATGACTTACATATGCATGAAATCTTGAAAGGACACTGCATGCGTTCTCTGACTGTGTAGAGGAAAAGTTACAGCTCTATAGTCGATGTCTTAGTGTGACTTCTGCAAACCAGTCTACCTAGAAAGCAGCGAGAGATTTTCAGCTATATATATTTGAAAAAAACAAAAAATATAATTGTTTTTACTGCTTCTTCTAGACTCATAGGAAACACATTCTTGAAAGAAGTGAGTCCTGACCTGAACGTAAAGGAAGAGAGGACTTCAGTGACTTAATAAGAGTGGGAATTGTACACATGTCTAAACAGGTCCAGAGACCCAAATAGGCCTGAGGTTTGTGGAGGACACTGAAGAATTGTCCTGAAAGAAGGGAGAGGCCTTGTTGAGTAGGGGGGCAGTCAGATAGGGTGAGAGAGGCCCAAGTCCTCAGGAATCTTTCAAATTCAAGCTCATGAGTTTGAACTAACTGTAGTAAACAATAGAGCACTAGTGCGTGTTTTTAAGGAGTGATTATGTAAAAGCTGTATTTTAAGAAAGCATGCAGGTGCCTTTTTCTCAAAGCATAGTGGTAGCTCATGAAACAACATGAGCTTGTCTCACACCATGAGGAGGCAACACACAAAGGAGCTGGGCCTTTGTCTGCCACCCTTTAAACATTAACTTTCATATAAACACATATAAGTCCTTCTTGATGGGTCTTATGTGAAAACATTGTGGCTGCATGGGAAATTTGTGTGTATGTGTGAATGGGTTTTTTTTGGTTTGGTTTGAGTTTGTTTTGTTTCGTTTGGCATCTCTCGAAGCTGTCTGTTTCTTGATGGGGTTGGTCCTTATTCTCGAATGCTGTCTTAATTATATAGGTTGCTGCTCCTGCTCCATGGAAAATGGTGGCTTACGCTGCCCATCCACCGAGCCAGTAGCAAACACAAGCTCCAGTGGCCTCGTGACCGCTTTGTCTGAGAAAAGTAAGTGTCTCCGGGCTCTGAGGGTGGGTCTAAGGAACAGAAGATTCCTCTCCGAAGGCCTTAAAGATTTCAGCTTAGGAAGCTGCACTGTTTCCATATTCTCAAATAAGATGGGGAAAAGACTAATAGGATAATCGTTGTGCATAGATAGAATACTCTTTAAAAATATAAAGTTCTTATAGTAATTGGTAGGATTATACACACAGTTTCCAATAAATATGACCCACGTGATAACTCCAAGAAGTTTGCCCCAAGTGCCATTTTTTTCTCAGACTTTTTTCTTATTTTAGCAGCTGAAACTCCCCCCACCCCTCCACTCATTTCCTCCAGGGCCAGGACCTATTAGTGCTTAATTACATTTTGAATCTGTATACTTTAAATATACCCTGTCTTATAAAATAAGAAAAATCTTTAAAAGTAGTATCCTTTGACATATAGACTAAGAGACTGAATTACATTTGTGGTCTGAATTTTAAGGTTTTGTTTGTGACAATATGGGAACATAACATTATATTAGTAGAAGGTGTACAGCATAATTATTCAATATTTGTGTACATTACAAAGTCATCACCACAAGGAGTCTGGTTACCATCGGTCACCATTGACCCCCTCTTTTCACCCTTCCCTAACCCCCTTCACTTTGACAACCATGAATCTGTTTTCCGCCGTGTCCTAGCTCTTGATTGTCTAAGTAGCCTGATTTATTCTTGAGAGTCCTGATGGTTGAGAGTGTGCTAGGACCGTCAGCATCCCAAAGGGAGTGATCTAAGTTAGCACCTAGATTCAGGCTGATTGGAAGCCAGACCCTCAGGCAGTCCTGTGAGACCAAGACCCTGCTGATCTCCAGACCAGAAGATCTGAAGGTATCCTCTTGGCGTCAGTTGCCAAGAATCAGAGCTTGAGACAAGTGTAAAAGGTCCTTTCTGGGAGATACCAGTGAGCTGTGGTGAGGCCAAGTGTGGGCGGGGGGGGGGGGGGGGGGGGGGGGGGGGGGGGGGGGGGGGGGGGGGGGGGGGGGGGGGCACACAGATGGTGTCTCCTTGTGTCCATCCTCTGAGAATGCCTTTAGATGTGTGGCAAACCTGCATCCTATCCCTCAGGTTAAAGTTCCTGAATAAATAAATGGGTATTTTTCATGTACAGACTGGGGTGTGTTTCAATCTGCTGTCTTGGGTATTGGGCAGGATATGGTGTCCCAAGGTGAGGGTTTTGCTCACCAGCTCTGCCTTTCCCACCTGGCTCCATCGGGCCATTTTCCCCTCGTTGTGGAGGAAGCTGCTCAGCTAGTTTTCAGTTCTTTTCAGGTGGGAGTTATCCCACATATAGTGGTAGATTTGGTGGGGGGGGTGGAGATGAGTTCAGGGTCTTCCTATGCCACCGTCTTGGGCCATTCCCATGCACACACAATGGAATTCGAGTTACTGAAAACAACTGAACGCACTTATGTGAAATTGCAATGCACTTTCAGCTAATTATGCTTTTTTATAATCAAGTTAGAAAGGGAAACCCCCCAAAGCCCTCTCTTTACGATGAAGCATATGTCAACTGTATTGTTGCCAAAGGCATTTCATTTTTATAGAAGAGCTGTGAGGATTATAAATAACCATGTATGCAAATCACCTAGCACAGTGTGTGGGGTACATAGTAAACGCTCAGCAAACACAGCGGTCGCAGTAGTAGCAGTTGCTATTAGTCCAGCGGCGTTTTTATTTGGCTACTAGCTGCTGGCTAGGAATGGATTTTAAACAGTGGAACTCACATTTCTACAGAAAGAAGTGAAAATATATCAGGTGGTGGGCCTTCATTGACTTTCTGATAGGAAGCCCCATTGGGCATTCTGTGAAACTGTCTTTCAGTTTTGGGGTGCCAATTCTGTAAGCTAATGTATTTTTACATCCTAATTCCCAAGGCTCTCCTTCGTATTTGTCCTCCCTACACAATATACCTAATAGTAAAATCCATTGACAAATTCAACATGTAATTAATTTGACCTTTTTTTGTCTCTGAAAATTGTTTTGCTTTGCTTATCTGCCATTTTGTTCATTAATAATGCTGATTCCTGAAAAACTCATTTATAGGAGCTTCTTAGATTTTCTGATCCTCTTTTGCAAAAATTATACAGAGGGAAAGCCATCAAATATGGACTTCATTTACTCATACAATTTAGTATCATTCCTAAGCCTGAAATAAAAAAGGTGAGAATTTTTAGAGTGTAATATTATAATTAATTCCTCATCCCCAAAACACTGGTACAGCACAAAGGCAAAATCAACATTGTGATAATGTGTAAAAAGGGCAAATGAAAGATAGTAAAATTTACTTTTATCCATTTTTGTAATACCTGTTCACAGTATCTGAAGACTGGGTTTATCACACATACTGATAGAATTTTCCTATACCAAAATCTACACAAATCATTTTTACTACAATAGGATCACACTGCGGACATAGTTGGGCAGCCTGCTTTCTTTTCACTTAGCAACACGGCGCACTTCCTGCACGCAATTAGCTGTAATGCTAGACCGTGGTTCATGACTGCATACGTCTCTTTCTAAAAAGTGGCTCTAGGAAATACAAATCTTTTTATTGTTACCTTGAGGGTCAAGAGTGATAAAATTGTGTTTTTCATCATTCACTTTTTAAAATCAGACCATATGTTCGGCTAGATGTCCATTTTGTAAAAAATTGTTTTCCCCTGCTTTTGAGGCCATATACATCGTGGAGGGGATGCAGAGGAGCAGAAGTTTCTTGGGAAAGGCCTCTCCCCTGTCCTCTAGGGCACAGAAGGGTGTCTGTGATTGCACTTGCTTCTGCATATGAACAGAACAGTGTGTAACAGTTTTTATTTGATTTCTTAAAGGTCTTGTCTAAGGCAGATTTTTATTTTTATTTTTTAATTTATTTTTATTCATAGTTTATTGTCAAGTTGGTTTCCATACAACACCCAGTGCTCCTCCCCACAAGTGCCCTCCTCTGTGACCATCACCCCCCTTCCCCTTTCCCCCTCCCGCTTCAGTCCTCAGTTTGTTCTCAGTGTTCAGGAGTCTCTCATGATTTGTAAGGCAGATTTTTAAACTCTTTCATGAAAGGCAAAGGGAAATAGTAAGTTTGTTACAGTTAGCCAGAATAGGATATCGTGACCAATTATGCAGATTTGTTATAGATGAAACATGAGTTATTAATTTAGTCTTAAAAAAGAAATTAAGATATATAGAGAGTTATAATATATAGCTAATGGCTATAATAACAGCATGGGGAATGCATAGTGTTGCTAAGTAAAAAGAAAGCAGACTGCCAAATTGTATGATTCTATGTCAATAAGAATTATTTGTGTGTATCTTGGTGTAGAAAAATTCTATAAGTATATATAGTAAACCTGGTCTTAAAAAAAAAATATATATATATATATCTATACACACACTACACTGGTGAATAGTGTAGAAGGGAACTATGGCATACCACTTGTATTTTTTCAGATAAAAATGCTTGACAAGTAGAACCCTCCTGAAACCACACGAAGGAGCCTCCCTCTGATTTCATCTAAAATAATACACTGATTCTGAGCGGAATGTGCATATGTGCTGGTTTGCTTCAAAAGTCATTATGAATTTAAAATGCATTCAAATAAAAAGCTCTGATTACAAATTGTTGTACTTACTGTCTTCTAGATGATCATTGTGTGAGCCGCTGTCACTCCCAGAGCTGCATGTTGGTCCGGGAGGAGGAGCAGTATCTACAGAGCGGAGACCAGCAACTGGCCCGACATGTGCTGCTGTGTTTACTTCTCATTATTGGCCTGTTTGCTGTAAATGTTCCTTCTGATTTTGTTTCGGGGCCATTTCTTTAAACGTTTGGCAAAGATATTGTTCAGGCATCTGGGAGAAATCTAGTCACTGCTTCCAGGGGCGTGGCAGCTAGGCCGGTTTGCATCCGGATCTTGAGCAGTGGCGGGAAAGGGGAATGAGGGATTCCCAGCACAGAGTTGTCTAAATGCCCCAATAGCCTATTTGGCTTCGCGTCACTGACTCATTCTATGCTCTGAGCCGAGAACTTGGTAAAACCGGGTCTCTCCATTCTGCGTGCAGGGCCGCTCCGTGAAAACATGCCGACACGGTCTCCCAGAAGACATTCCTCAGATAAACTTTTAGGAGGAATTTTTAATTATGAAAATAGCATAACTACTTAATGCCATAGATATTTACAATATCACTGCCTTCTCTTTTTTAATACATTTTTCATGGTTCTAAATTGTACTCAGAGATTTATACTCCGCATTGTCACTTATGTCATTTTCATGTGGCTTCATAGTTGTTCATAACTGTTACTTTAAATGGCTCCTCTGTAAACCATACAGGATTGTAATTGTTGTTATTTCCCCAACCCCTTCCTTATGGATGATTATTCCTAGTTTTTCCAAATGCTCCAATGAACATCTCCATGCAGTATTTCATTATGAGAGATTCTCAAACTTGGGAAACCTGGATCAAAGACTATAAATATTTTTGTGCCTTTGGATGCATTCTACTAAATTGTTTTCTGCAGGAGTAATATAGATTTGTAAAAGTACTCCCACCAGCACTGAGTGTTACGAATTTTATTTATTCTTATTTTTATTTTTTTAAATAAAGAGAGAGTGCAAGGAAATGGCAGAGACAGAGGGAGACAGAGATCTCACACCCATGAACCATGAGATTGTGACTTGAGCCAAAATCAAAATCAGACTCATACCAACTAAACCACCCAGGCACCCCTGAATGTTATGAATTTCAAAGTTTGATAACTTTAGAAGTCAAATATAGCACTTTATTTTCTAAATGCATTTCTTTGATTACTAAGGGATTTAAAAATAATTTTATGTCCTCTTGTGTGAATTATCAGTTATTATTATATAATTCTTTAAGATGGTTCAAATGTAACTTGCCTAGAGATGGGAGATGGACCATATATATAACGAATGAAGAAACCTTTTTACACTGAATGCTATCAGCCAGCACCATTTAAACCGCTGTTTAAGAACAAAAATCAAAAAGAGGCACCTGGGTGGCTCAGCCAGTTGAGCATCCGACTTCTTCAGCTCAGGTCACGATCTTACGGTTCATGGGTTCGAGCCCTGCATCTGGCTCTGTGCTGACTCGGAGCCTGGAGCCTGCTTTAGATTCTGTGTCTCCCTCTCTCACTGCCGTCCCACTACTTGCTGTCTTTCTCAAAAATAAATAAACATTTAAAAAGTTATTTAAAAAAGAACAAAAATCAAAAAGTAAGAAATGCTGCCAAGAACTGCTGCTTAATGGTGTGATTGTTTTCATTGTGTAGAACTAATTTTAAAATCAGGCCTTAGGCTAGTTGGCAGTCCTGATATATTATGTAAGCCTCTGTGTGATGGCACATGTCTTCTTGCTTCAGATCTGATCAAATTAGATGCTGTTTGAATGACATCTGTCAGCAGGAGAGGTTGAAACCTCTTGTTCAAAAGACAAAGCCTCTGTATTCTCTCAGTGTTTTTCCTTTTAGTCTTTTTCTCCCTAATTATTAAGCTGATAAGTTATTCTGGAGAGAAAGAAATGAGTAGCTAGCTTCATTTTAAAATACTATTTTCACCTTCCTTTACAGAATCTTTCCAGTTGTTTATGGTGGCTATTCAACCAAGAACCTGGAAGGCTCTATGTCGAGTTACAGTTTTTCTGTGCTGTGTTTAACTTTGGCCAGGTATTTATTTACTGAGAACTTTGGGGGCTTTTTTGTTTTCCTGGATTGTTGTTTGGGGGGTAGTGGTGCGGATGTTGTTGTTTTCTTTTAAATCAAAAGGGTTTAGTTGGTTTGCCAGCTGCCCGCATGCGTGACAGCTGACAGCTGCTTCTGTCTCCATACTGGATCCAGCCATCAGAATGCTCATTGAGTGTTTCAGGCACAAACACCAGATAGTTTTTTGCTTTGGTTTTAAAATAAAGAATGATAATTTAAGCAGGGACAAGATGCCCCAACTTCTTTTGAAACTTTGTTATGGTCTTAATAAGTCGCTTAGGGGAAAAGACTTACCTTCTCTGAGCCTTTCGGTGAGTCACTTAAATTGATGAACGTCGTTTCATTTACATGTTGTTTCTTAAAGGATAGGTGCTCAAATCCTTTTTAGAAAATTATGTGATGGATAAATACACGTGGGCCAGGGATGGTAGTTACTATTCCTTGACACTCTACTACCATATGCCAACATTACTAAGCGCTTTACACTAGTCCTCCTACTTAAACACCACAGGAATACCTACAACGTGACATTATCACTCCCAGTTTTTTTGGTTTTTGTTTTTAAAGACAGCGTGAGCAGGGGAGAGTCAGAGAAAGAGGGAGGTATAGAATCCGAAGGCAAGTTCCACGCTCTGAGCTAGCTGTCAGCACAGAGCCCTACGTGGGGCTGGAACCAGGTGTCCCATCACTCCCAGTTTAAAAAATTAGGAATAAAATTTCCTGGAGAACTGATATAATAGGTACTATTGTCTTTATGTCACTATTAAAAGGGATATTTAAGAATAAATGACATTTTACATATTGGGAAAATATTTTTATGTGAAAATTTCAAAATGTGATTCTGTTTTCAATCCCTTACTTTTTATCAAGAGAGGATATTAGTCCCCCAGGTTAAGTATCAGGTTGAAAAAAATACTGTATTTGAAGTCACTGGTTTTGCCTATTAAGCCTGAAATAATCGACTACCTGAGTCAGTTAACATTTATCAATAGATACCCCTGCACATTTTACCCCAACATTAATTTCTTGAAATATTTCCAGTTTGTTTTACCATTATTGTAGGAGCAAAATGACTACGTCTAGATAGATAAGTGACCTAATCAGTTTATTACACGTAGACTTGTGTATCCAAGGCTGCATGATGCCCACCTCACCTTGTGAATCTGCCTAAGATCTGATTTTTGTACCCAAAAACTGTAAAATCGTAGGGTGAAAACTCATAGCCTCACTCAGGAAGCCCACTCCAGGCTATCACCCCAGGACCGGAGCTGAGAAAGCTTCAACAACAAAGAAACTAATGCCAGGAATGTTGCATTTGAAATGAGGCCCCCACAGCTAATCGCCCAAGTGTTTCAAAGGAGAGACAGCTAGATAAACACTCACTGCCCCCCCCATCCCATATAGGTCACTCCTTTTTGGTTTATAGTTTGGGGATGAAGAAAGGTAGATCCTTCTGGCAATATATCGCATTGTCCATCCCATCTCCCACCAACCTGCGCTTAGATCCTGTTCCCACTCTGCCTGGCCAACGGCAGTGCCCAACCTCCTGTCTCCCCAAGCAATCCCAATCATCCTGACCCATGGTTGCTTTCTGGTGCCAGTTTTCCTCAGCACCCCCAAATCCCTCAAACCCTTTCCCTAAGCACCTAGCCGATTTCATGTCACATAAAGTTTGTTCAGCGACTTCCTTGTAATCAGATACTATATAATTCTATAATTTCTGAAGTATTAATGAAGATATATTAAATACCAAAGCACAGTGGGAGATTACTTATTTTCTTTTTTAAAAAGGGAAAGCGGGTGCCTGGGTGGCTCAGTTGGTTAAGTTTCCGACTTCAGCTCAGGTCATGATCTCACAGTTTGTGGGTTGGAGCCCCGTGTCAGCTCTCTGCTGACAGCTCAGAGCCTAGGGCCTGCTTCTGATTCTGTGTCTCCCTCTCTCTCTGACTGTCCCCCACTCACACTCTGTGTCTCTCTCTCTCTCAAAAATAAACATTAAAAAAATTTTTTAAATAAAAAAAGAAAACAGACACAAAGCTCTTAAATGTTTTTGTTTTTCTTCAGTAAGCTAGAATGCAGATATGGCAGCTCAGGCCTGGTTTAAGTCAATAATCCAACTTAATTAGTAGGACAGATGAAGAGGAAGAGGGAGCCAAGTATCCTACCTGCCTCCAGACACTGGACTTCAGAGGACCTACCTTGTGTGTTACATTTAAAACGCTGCTCTAATACCTATAGGTTGACTTCCCCCAGCACTAAGTATATGGTGGCTTCCATAATTTCTCAGTCTTAACATTCTACTGTTGAATTCATAACTATAACCTTTCTTCTTCCATAGGGATTTATTACCTTTGCCATCTTTGGATTGGACAAACATTTAATCATTCTACCTTTCAAAAGAAGGTAAATTGCTTTCAGATAAATCTATATCCGGGGGCACCTGGGTAGCTCCGGCAGTTAAATGTCCGACTTCAGCTCAGGTCGTGATCTCACGGTTCATGGGTTCAAGCCCCATATCAGACTCTGTGCTGGCAGCTCAGAGCCTGGAGCCTGGTTCAGATTCTGTGTCTCCCTCTCTCTCTGCCCCTCCTCTGCTCATTCTCTGTCTTTCTCGAAAGTAAACATTAAAAATAAAATTTTTTAGGGGCACCTGGGTGGCTCAGTCGGTTAAGCCTCCGGCTTCAGCTCAGGTCAGATCTCACCTTTGTGGGTTCAAGCCCCGCGTCAGGCTCTGTGCTGACAGCTAGCTCAGAGCCTGGAGCCTGCTTCCAGTTCTGTGTCTCCTTCTCTCTCTCTCTACCCCTCCCCCTCTCATGCTCTGTCTCTCTCTGTATCAAAAATAAATAAAACATTTAAAAAACATTTAAAAAATAAATAAAATTTTTTAAAGAAAGAAATCTGTATCTGTAAAAGAAATGACAAGGCCATTCTATTAAGATACTGATATTTTTAAAGCTTTTGTAATTGCTAGGAAACCACACAAAGGTTAAACATTGCAGAAAAGTTCTGTTGATTCACACCTTTGTTGTAAATAATTACATAGAAGGGGCACCTGGGCGGCTCAGTCAGCTAAGCCTCCAACTCTTAGTTTCAGCTCAGGTCATGATCTCAGGGTTCATGGGTTTGAACCCCATGTCAGGCTCTACACTGCTGGTGCAGAGCCTGCTTGGGATTCTCTGTTTCTGCCCGTTCCCTGCTTGCACCTGTTCTCTCTCTAAAAATAAAGAAAAATAAACTTTAAAAAAATAAATAATTGCAGAGAAAATATTAGAAGAACTCTTATTAACATTGTTATTTGTATTTCAACAAGAATTGATGGATGAGGACTTCTTTCTTTTTTCTTTAATGTTTATTTATTTTTGAGAGAGAGAAAGAGAAAGAGAGAACAGTTGGGGGAGGGGCAGAGACGGGGGGGACAGAAGATACAAAGCAGGCCCTGCACTGACAGCACAGAGCCTGATGTGGAGCTTGAACTCACGAGTCATGAGATCATGACCTGAGTAAAGTTGACTGAATGAGCCACCCAGGTGCCCTGATGGATGAGGACGTCTATCTATGCCATTAACTATATAAAGTAAAATGAAACTTAAAAATGTATTTAGAAATGGAAATGGTAGATTGTGTGCCCCCAAAGGTCTGTATTTGACAATAGAGATTCTCCTTTGACAATAGGATTTCTCTATCACACTGACAATTTATAGAAAACTCAAGTTCTCTTCTTCCTAAATTTTTGGTCTTTTATTAGTTTGGTGATGAGTTTCTTTGGAATCAGATTAGTAGCTTCTTTATGAGAAATAATGAAATGGGAATTCTGCAACTCAGGAGGGGAAGGAAGAGGGAGGCAAACATGTTCATTACTCTCATTTGTTTGCAAAGGTAAAATCAGTAGAAACTAGAAGTGCTAATGGGATTTATCCTACCAACTATCTAAAGAGTGCCCAGTATATTGGTCACTGTTCTTTATTCTCCTTCCTCTTATTTGTCATCATTAACATCATCACATCACATTAAGATATAGTTGCTTCATTTTATGAAGGAGGAAAAGCATAATAGGAAAGTCATTGAGGGGCGCCTGGGTGGCTCAGTTGGTTAGGTGTCCAACTTTGGCTCAGGTCATTATCTCATGTTCGTGGGTTCGAGCTCCACATTGGGCTTTGTGCTGATAGCTTGGAGGCTGGAGCCTGCTTCAGATTCTGTGTGTGTCTCTCTCTCAAAATTAAATAAACATTAAAAAAAAAAGTCATTGAACTTAGTTATCAGCTTCATAATGTTGATCAGTTAAAATGGTCAACACATGTTTTCTCTGAGCTGGCAGAAACAGAATTTCGATGTATTCCAGAGCCCAGTATTTTGTCTCTCTGGTACTGAAATTGGAAAATGATTAAGTAAAATACTTGATCTCTGAAAGTTATTTTCACAACTTTAAACACTAGAATGTAGAATAAGGAAAGAACTTCATTTTTTGGTAGAAACTGAAATAGATCAACTATGTCTGGACGGTTTATAAAATGTACAAGTCTCCACCTGCTTGGACTAGGAAACCAAGTACGGGCTAGGTCTTTGCTTGGGAGACTAACAACACCTGGATGTTGCCCGTGGCCGCTTTGGAGCAGCTGTGCTGAAGGGGCGTCAAGCCGGAAGGGGGCTCTCTCTGAGTACTTTCCATTCCCTAACAGTGACCTCCTTAAGTTTTGGTTTTCAGACTTGAATTCCTATGGAATAATAAAGATACAGCGGACAACAGGAGTTCTCCTGTTCCTGAGGAAATAAAAATGACCTGTCAACAGTTTATCCATTATCACCGTGACCTATGCATCCGAAACATTGTCAAGGAAAGAAGGCAAGTACAAATTCCAGATAATTATATTTTAGATTATTTATTTTGTTTGTAACAGGCTAAGTAATATGGTTGTAATTAACTACACTGGCTTTTTTTCAATAGCACAATTAACATGTAAAAGTTAAAACACCTATGGGTCAGTTTAAGAAACAGCATATACGGGGCACCTGGGTGGCTTAGTTGGTTGAGCATCCAACTTTCAGCTCAGGTCATGATCTCACTGTTTATGGGCTTGAGCCCCGCATCGGGCTGTGTGCTGCAGCTCAGAACCTGGAGCCTGTTTCAGATTCTGTGTCTCCTTCTCTCTCTGCCCCTCCCCCACCCCCACTCATGCTCTCTCTCTCTGTCTCTCAAAAATAAACACTAAAAAAATTGTTTAAAGGCAGCATATATAAGATTTTTACACCTTTTAAATGTTATATAACTTCTGATTTCCATATAAAATGTGAAAACTAAGTTAGAATGAATGAAAATGTAGTAAAATATTAACATTCACTTCATGTTGGCCTTTAAATGTCTCTCACAAAACTATGAAATACACTGGATTTAGAAGTGACTTTCTATTCTCTGTCTCCTAGTGGTATGTTATTTTGTATTATTCATGACATTATCAGGAAAATTAAATCAAATTTGTCCTTTTATGCCTATAACTGCAAATTTGAAATTTATGAAAATTCCTATTCAAGAAGATACATGTACACATATCATGCCACTATATTTTATTATAACCAGGTAGCCTGGGACAGCCAGTGGGAAGGGGACTCACTGGCTGGGCACTGATTTTAAAAGTCAGCTCCTGTATCTGCCACTTATTAGCTATGAGACATCATTGGGCAGGTTCAATTCTCTAAACCTTAGTTTTCCTCTTCTTTAAATTAGATAAAATGTGTTTTTGAATTGGATAGCAAAATCTATACGAGGGTCCTAGCCTGGTTTCTGGCAATGGTAAACCATGAAGAAAAGCTAAAGAGCCAAACAAAATTATTTCAGGTTCCACTTATGGATAATTTCAACAATTTACAGTTGCTTCTTAAAACTAAGAGAGGGGGGCTCCCGGGTGGCTCAGTCGGGTAAGCATCTGACTCTTGATTTCAGCTCATGTCATGATCTCACAGTTCGTGGGCTGGAGCCCTGCATTGGGCTCTGTGCTGACAGGATGGAGCCTGCTTGGGATTCTCTCTCTCTCTCTCTCTCTCTCTCTCTCTCTCTCTCTCTTTCTGCCCCTCGCCTGCTTGTGCTCTCTCTCTCAAAATAAATAAATAAACTTAAAAAATAATAAAATGACATACAGTGAAGAAAGGTGCTCCATGTCAGCTCTGCCAGGCCCGCTGTGGCTGCCTAGACGGGAAGCAAGGCTCTGGCAGCTTGTGGGCGGCCTCACGCCGATGGCGGAACGGGCACTGGCTGGTCGTGGTGGTGGCATCTCCTCCGCCACTCGGTGCGTCCCACGGGCTGGGCTTGTAGCTGCTGCTCAGTCACCAGGAAGCAAATATTCTTCCAGTGCCGTCTGGGATATAAGGTGTTGGGCTATCGATTAAAAACTGACAAGCAGGGAGAAGGCTCAGACAGAGGTTGTGATATTCAAAGTGATGTTTGTAGTTGTAAAGCATAAATTAAGAGATCTTATTACTAAGCAAACAACCGATGTTAAAATATTTTGATTTATGTACTTGAGAAGATTTTTCATGTATATTAGCCTCTTCTCTAATTTTTAGATGAAACTCTGTATTCATTGGTGGTTAAACGTCTTAAAATTTTTGTCTCTTATTTCTCATCTCGTCCTGATTTTCATCCACTCTTTCCTGTTGTCAAGCACTGCAGGTTTTCCGGCTTGACTGATGCCTGTGGACAGATTCATGTTGTCTATTGCATATTTGTATGAAAATGTACAGAATTCATTTAATTGCTTCTTTCACATTTCTCTTCCTCCTGTTTATTCGTACCTGAGGCGCCCCACATTTGCATTACGAAGACACATTTTAAATAATCAAGAAATAGATTCATAATCAAAGCACATTTTTAAAGACCCTAGATTTAAAGCAAGACAGATCACACTTAGTCTTTCCTTACTTTCTAATGCACCAAATTTCTGACAAGGCTGTCTCACTGATGAAGTCAGGAAGGAAAGACTATTGGTGGGCAGTTTGATATACAGAAAACAATGAAGTGATATTTGAGTAGTTTAGTAAAAATGGTCACTTTTCAAGAGCTTGTAAAAAATATCATTTAATGTTCCTAAGACTATTAAATTACTTATTATACCTAAGAATATACTTATAAAATAAGTAATATTCAACTGTCTACAGAATAGGTCTGATTATTACCAGGCAGCTACTATAAGAAAGAATGCTTCTTTGTAGATGCATTTACATTGTTTCAGTTTTTTTTTACATGTTTCTGTTTTCACAAGCATTATTGGCATTTTTTTTTCTGGTGGGTCTTTCTAGGGTCAGGTGAGTCAACAAATCCTTTATATTCAGAACAGTTTCATTCCTGCCACCCTTTTAACTACCATGTTGTGTCTCCTTGTCTCTTGTTTTTCCTCGCTTGTCCTCGGGCATGCAGTGCTGATACCAGGTTTACAGAGCATATGGGTCAATCATTCCTTTAACCTACAGGTGCGGAGCGAAGACCTCGACTGGGACCTTCTGTGGCTGTGACCTGGTGAACTGGCTCATTGAAGTCGGCCTTGCCTCCGACCGCGGGGAAGCTGTGATCTATGGAGACAGACTGGTGCAAGGGGGAGTCATCCAACACATAACCAACGAGTATGAATTTCGGGATGAGTACTTGTTTTACAGATTTCTTCAGAAGAGTCCTGAACAGAGCCCTCCTGCTGTTAACGCCAACACTCCCCCACAGGAAAGATATAAAGAGATCGAGCCTTCATCCCCCTCCCCTAAGACCTAAATTACCACGGAGACAACCCTGGGCCCTGTTCCAGCCCTAGGCCTGTTTCTTATTAGCTATGGGACCTTGGGCAAACCATAACCTCTCTAAGCCTCAGTTGCCTCTTCTGTAAAATTGGACGAGGTGTGTTCCTACCTCGTGCTAACGTTTTACGGCTTCGTGTGTTTGTAAAACACACCAGAAACTGACAAGAAAAAGAGGAAACCAAGTCAAAATTTAAAGTTCTGATAATAATATAATAATTACTATAAACTACTTATGCCAACATTTTAAAACATGGCTCCCCACAGCTGTTTGCTGTAACTTCAAAACCAACATCCAATGTATCACTGCTTTAAATTGCCGGATTTGGCAGGTGTGTGGCTGGCAGGGAATGGACCCTAAATTATGACAACTTTCACTTACTGATAGCACTTCCTGAAAAAGAATTTTAATGATTCCAATAAAAGACCTCCTTATTCTATTTTTCCCATTTTCTTATCAAATAGTACTCGTTAAAAACTAGATGCAGTATTTTTCTAAAGTTCATCTTCTCTTGCTTTTCTATCCAAAGTACTAATCTGTGTCACTAGAAGGGGAATAAGAACCACCATAAATATTACCTCCAAAATCCATCCACAGGAGTATAATCTTTAACATTTGTACTAAAAATAATTTCAGCAGATTTGTTTCGGTTTTATCAACAAATTGTTGCCACGTATCAATTCTGGTGTTTCCACAAAGCACCGCAGTCCAGAAGGATACCCTAGTCCCTTCTTCCCTGCAGTTACAGAGGAAAAAACTATAGTTTTTTGAACTATAGTTCAAGCCAAGATTTAAAAATTTTAAACCTAACACCCTACTTTTACATCTAAAATTAGTCTTCTTAAAGTGTCCATATATTTAAAAAAATCTATAAACTTGAAAGTTATTCAGTGTTGCCCTCAGATAAGCTTTTTCATCAGTAAATTAAAAAGAGATTAGTCACATGACCTTTGAACCTCTACTTAATTGTTAGGTGTCAGTGCTGGCTTACCTTATTTAAAACATGTTTCTAGTATTTATTTTTCTCATACTTGTAGTGTGTCACGTAAAAGCCATTTAGAAAATACTTTATAGAGTTAAATCATTGCTCTTCTAATGCTATGAATATGTAATTTTTAAAAAAACCTGCATGGAAGCCTCATGTATTTAGCAAGTAAATTACACCTCATTGTGTAGTAGTAACCTGTACCAGCTTTACGTTATGATTGGGGATTTTTTTCAGCAGAACTGTCTTGCTGCAAGACCCCCCCTTTTTTTTTATGACCACATTGTAACTCCCAGAATGCTCAGGGGTGAGCATAAAGCCTCACTGTTATACCAGGAGACTTTTACAGTTAGAGCAATACTGATATTAATTCACATGCATGCAGGCAACTCAAACTGAAGAATTTGTTTTGTGAACAAATCATACTACACCTGTTCTGTTATTTGCATGAAGGGAAAAAGCAGCATCTTTTTCCACAGGAAACACTAAGAGAAAACCCTGTATCAGAATGATCTGCGGTTTCAGATAACAATGTCTTTTAAGGGATATTTTTAGGATTACGGATATGCTAATTTTATTAAATGAAAATATTTGTAACTTTTACTCTCACTGACAACGCAAGTGTCTCAATAAAATACCTATTTTAACTTGCATCGCCAACATCTTCTTTGAATAATCTGAGAAGTGCAGAAGCCATCATAGAGGTCTTTTCAATGGGTCTCCTGAGATTTTCTGTTCTTTATTCATGAGTTTATGGGATCTATATGCACTGGACCTTACCCAATTATGCCCTCAGTGAGCACTTTTTATTAATGAATCAACATGACATTAGAGTCCTTTTCACATATTTCATAATTTTTAATATGCAGGGTCACAACTGGGTAAAGTATCTGATAGAATTTTGATTAAAATCTATCCCTTTTAGGTGCCTGGCTGGATCAGTTGGTAAATCATGCAACTCTGGATCTTGGGGTTGTGAGTTTCAAGCCCCAGGTTGGGTATACAAATAACTTAAAAAAAATTCTACCCCTTTTAGGCTAATATTCAGTAAGGTCAGTTTTCTTTTCTTTGTTCTGAAAAATTCCATGACTAGCTTTTATTTAAACTTCAATATTTTCAGAATAAGGTAAAGTGTGCTTAGCATTTTAAGAATAATAACTAATGACAATATGTTTCTAAAAGTAAGAAAGATGTAAAACTATTATTTTACATGTTTGCTATACAGAATAGTGTGTTCCCCAATAATTCTAATATGATGTTAAATATTAAATTACTTTATACCACTGGACATAGATAGTCAAGTGATGTCTGATGATTGGAAACACAGTTCAGGATCAGAAATATTATCACCATTCTTCAGGAAAAGGTGGGATGACAAATTTCTATGATTGGTATGATAAAAGCCTGAAGTAATTAGTTAAGAGAACATATTCACTCTGTAGAACCTATTTTTGATAAATATTACAAGAAGGAACTAAATTTCCAAAATTCTAGGCTACATAATTATTTCTAAGGGCAAAATTTTGGGTTGATCAACAAAACTAAAAGCCTACTGAATGGGAGAAGATATTTGCAAATGATATATCCAATGAAAGGCTAGTATCCAAAACATATAAAAGAATTTATACAACTTGACACCTAAAAACAATTTGATTAATAATGGACAGAAGACATGAACAGACATTTCTCCAAAGAAGAGATACAGATGGCCAACAGATACATGAAAAGATGCTCAACATCACTGATCATCAGGAAAATGCAAAAAATCACAATGAGATGTCACCTTACACCTGTCAGAATGGCTAAAATCAAAAACACAAGAAACAACAAATGTTGGTGAGGATGTGGAGAAAAAGGAACCCTCTTGCACTGTTGGTGGGAAGGCAAACTGGTATAGTCACTGTGGAAAGCCATATGGAGGTTCCTCAAAAAATGAAAAACAAAGAAAAAATTAAAAATAGAACTACCCTATGATCTAGTAACACACTACTGGGTGCAAGTACCCAGTATACGAAAGAAGAATATGAATACGAAAGAATCAAAAGAATACAAAGAAATACCTAAAGAATAAAAAACCACTAATTTGAAAGAATATGTGTATCCCTGTGTTTATTACAGCATTATCTGTAACAGCCAACCAAGTGCTCATTGATGAATGGATAAAGAAGATGTGGTATATATGGAATATTATTCAGCCATAAGAAATCTTGCCATTTGCAACAACATGGATGTATCTAAAGAGTATAATGGTAAGCAAAATAAATCAGAGAAAGACAAATACCATATGATTTCACCCATATGTGAAATTTAAGAAACAAAACAGAAAAAAAAGAAACCAAAATACAAACCGTTTATGATAGAGAACAAACAGATGGTTTTCAGAGGGGAGGTGGGGGGCGATGGGTAAACAAGTGAAAGGATTAAGAGTAGACTTATCTTGATGAGCTCTAAGTAATATATGGAATTGTCAACTCTATTGTATACCTAAAGCTAATATAACACTGTATGTTAACTGTAGTGAAGTTAAGAATAAAAAATTTTTTGGTCGAAAAATAATATATAAATTGTCATTTTCAACAAAGATCAAACAAACTAGTTTTCTCTATAAAGTACTCAGTGTATTAGTTATTCCCTTGGTTTATTACATCATGGGAAATAATAAACCACATTACTGAAGGGTTAACCAAAAAAAAAAAAAAAAAGCTTGATTTCAGCTACTGTATTTTACTCCTAAGAAACATGAAATTTAAGAAAACCTTACATTTTCGGGGTACCTGGGTGGCTCAGTCAGTTAAGGGTCCGACTTTGGCTCAGCTCATGATCTCAGGGTTCATGGGTTCGAGCTCTCTGTCAGGCTCTGTGCTGACAGCCCAGAGCTTGGAGTTTGCTTTGAAATCTGTGTCTGCCTCTCTCTCTGCTCTTCCCCTGCTCATGCTCTGTCTCTCTCACCCTCTCAAAAATAAATAAACATTTAAAAAAAGAAAGAAAGAAAACCTGGGGTGCCTGATTGGCTCAGTCGGTTAAGCATTGGCTTCAGCTCAAGTCATGATCTTGTGGTTCGTGGGTTCAAGTCTTATGCGCGGCTATGCTGACAGCTCAGAACCTGGAGCCTGTCTTCAGATTCTGTGTCTCCCTCTCTCTCTGACCCTCCTCTGCTCATGTTGTCTCTATCTCTTTCTCTCTCTCTCTCTCAGAAATAAATAAAAAACATTGAGAAAAAAAGAAAACCTTAAATTTTCTAAAATATATTACAAGGCATTAATTACCCATACAATTACCAAAACTCAAATACCATATTGGATTTAGATAGAGAAAGTTTTCCAAACTGTTTCTTTATTAATGCACATATCCTTATAACAATCCCTTTTTTATTAGGGAATTACTATTCCCATTTTGAATACGGAAAAAGGCAACAGGTTACCTGAGGCTTAACAAAGGCTACGAAGTTGTACAGATAGTCTAAATAATTTGCTCAACTCTACAGAGGACTGGGTAAATTATTTCCATCAGCACTTGAATGTTAATTTAATAAATATTTATTGAGCATCTAACTTGTACCAACATAATGGTGAATACCGAACACACAATAGTGGGAACAAGATGGTTCCTAACCTCATAAAGCTTCTATGTTACTGTGAAAAACAGATTTTGTGAAACATATAATTATACTTGTGATAAGCATCACATGTGGCTCTGAGAGTATGTAACAACAGACTTCACCTTGTGGTATGCGGAAAACTTTCCTGAGGAACTCATGTTTCAGCAAAATTCTAAAGGATAAAAACAAGAGGAACACGTGAAATGAATGGTGCAAACAGAGGGCACAGCCACCGTGAAGGCAGTGGGCACATTCAAGGATTTGAAAGAGCAGCGTGATAGATAAGTGAAACAAGCCAGTCAAAGAAAGACAGATACTATATGATTACATTCATATGTGGAATTTAAGAAACAGACAAACATAGGGGAAGGAAAAAAAAAAGACGGAGGCAAACCATAAAAGAGCCTGTTAACTACAGAGAACTGTGGGTTGATGGAGGTGGGTGGGGAGGGGCTAAATGATGAGTATCAAGGAGGGCATTTGTGATGATGTGCACTGGGCGTTATATCTAAGTGATGAATCACTAAATTCCCACTAATATTACACTATATGTTAACTAATTTAAATAAAAACTTGAAACATTAAAAAAAAAGCCTGAAAGAGCAGGGGCCCCAGTTGGTTAAACATCCGATTTAAGCTCAGGTCATGACCTCATGATTCTGGGTTCGAGTGCCACCTTGGACTCTCTGCTGTCAGCTCAGAATCTGGAGCCTGCTTCGGATTGTGTGTGTGTGTGTGTGCGCGCGCGCGTGCACACACGCCTATACCCCACTTGTGCTCTCTCACGAGAATAAATGAATAAACTCAAAAAGAGCAGCAGAGTAAAAGCTTTTTAAATAGGGTACAAGGGTTCCTTTACGCTGTCAGTAAGAATGCAAATTGATGCAGGCAGGCACTGTGGAAAACAGTACAGAGGTTCCTTCGAAAGTTAAAAATAGAGGGGCACCTGCATGGATCAGTTGGTTAAGTGTCTGACTCTTAACTCTGTCGGCTTAGATCATGATCTCATGGGTTGTGAATCTAAGCCCTACATCAGGCTCTGCATTGACAGCATGGAGTCTGCTTGGGATTCTCCCTCTCTCTCAAAAGAAATTAAACATTTTTTTAAAAGCTAAAAATAGATTTACCATATGATACAGTAACTCCAGTTTGGGTATTTAACCAAAGAAAACAAAAACACTAATTCAAAAAGATATGCACCCCTTTGTTTATTGCAGCATTATTACATAGCCTAGATGCAGAAGCAACCCAAGTGTCCATTGATGGATGGATAAGGAAGATGTGGTGTATATATACAATGGAATATTATTCAGTAATAGGAAAGAATGAAATCTTGCCATTTGCAACAACATGGATGGACCTAGAGGGTATAATGCCAATGAAATAAGACAAAATACCATATGATTTCACCCACATGCAGAATTTAACAAAGGAACAACAACAAAAAAGAAACAAAGAAACAGATTCTTATAGCAGATGTTTATAGCAGCTTTATTCATAATTGCCAAAAACATGGAAGCAACTTAAGTGTCCTTCAGTAGGACCTATGGCTTTATGGCTGGGTATCAGCAACCAAGATATCCAGACAATGGAATATTATTCAGCACTGAAAAAGAAATGAGCTCTTGAGCCATGAAAAGACAAGGAGGAATCGTAAATGCATACTACTAAGTAAGTTAAAGAGCAAATCTGAAAAGGCTATGTACTGTATGATTCTGACATTCTAGAAAAGGCAAAACTGTGGAGATGATAAAAAGGTAAGTGGTTGTCAGGGAGTAGGGGGAGGGAGAGATGAACAGATGGAGCACAGATGATATTTATAGCAGTGAAATTATTCTGTATGATACACATTAACACATGTCATTATACATTTGTCCAAACTCATAGGAGGTACAATGAGTGAAACCAAGTGTAGACTATGGATTTTGGGTGATAATGTATGACAGTGTAGGTTTATCAGTTGTAATAAATGTATTACTCTAATGTGAGATGTTGCCAGAGATGGGGACATTGGAGGTGGGACAGGAGGTATGTGGGGACTCTGTGCTTTCTGCTCAGTTTTGCTCTAAACCTAAATCTGCTATAAAAAATATTTTTTTTTCTTAAAAAGCTTTAGGAAGAAAATTTATTATTAGATTTACATTCCTAAGAGATCACTCTGGCTGCAGTGACCAATGTGAATGGAGATAAAAACCAAAAATGGGTGTAGAACAGTCACCAGCAGGTACGAGATACTGCTAGTTGAGTCAAGGGTGGTGTGGGAGGAGAAAGAGAAAACAGGCGAGCCCTAGAGAGAGAAATAAGATTCAAGCATGTGTCCCTGGACAAATGAACAGACTGCTTGCCCTTAGTTTCCTCATATATTAAGAGAGAGAAAGGAGGTATTTGGGGGTTGGCCAAGGTCTTCATGACTTGACGAGAACCTGTCACTGAACCATACATACGGCAAGCAAGAATTAACTGAGTACTTGAGACAAATCTCTTTTCTTTTGCAACGGTAGTCCTGTATTAGACGAGCAAAATCAAGCACATTATGGTTTTTATGAGAGAACTTAAAAAAAGGAATTTCTTTAATCATCCACTACTTTAGTAATAATCCTAATTACAATGATAGCAACCAATAAATATGGTAATATAGTAAGAAATCTAAAATAGGTATTTCTAGAAACCAATGAAGAGTGTTGAGTCCAATTCTTTTGTTTATAGTTGCAACTTTGAGTCTTACTTGGTAATCTCTCTGTAACTTTAAAAAAGTTTTATAAACTTTGGGTAGATATTACTTATTAATAATGTTCATAATACATTATACACTATAATGTTCAGAGGACACTAATAATTCGATGTCATTGCCCCTATCTCATTCCTGTTGCTGTTTTCACTGAAGGAACAGAAATAAAATTCGAGAAAAATTCAAGACACAGAAACGGCATCTCCTAAGGTCTTGGCTCCCTTATCCCATTTCCTAATCTCCCAGACAAGCTCTTCTAAAAATACTACCATAAAAGCCTATAAAGGTGCATGGCTGAAAAAGTGCTTGATGATTAGAGCTAGAAGCTCACTGGTGCCAAGTTTTGACAAAAAACATGTTTGCGTTTAATAAAAGTGCATTTGCAGGACTAATACACTGTAATAAGACAACATGTAAATCTGGAAAATTTTGTTAGAGATGATAATATTTGCCTAATGAGAAAAAACTCATTACCTGAGGAACAATATTTTCCATTACTAAAGAAAAATCTGCTTTCTTGCTGTAATTGAGGACAATATATAACTATACTAAGTATAAATCCATTAATTATTTTAATATTTTATACTTTATGCAGAATTGAATAATTACTGTAATTTTTAAAAAGGTATTATGGCTAGAAAAAAAACCATACACACACACACACACACACACACACACACACACACACACAAACTCGCGCACAAATACCTGAAATTCTTCCTGGCTATTCCATGATATATATGTGCCTAATTCCAATATTATTTTCTTTTTTAATATTTCAGCAAGACTATGTGTAGTTTTAATAGGCTATTACATAAATGCTATTAAAGAATAATCAGATCTACTTGAACTAAGTTATATAATTTACCAAGGTGAGACATTCTGACTTTGATGGAGACTGTTGACCATTTATATGATCTCTAAGGACTCGTGTTTGACTTATAAATTCTAATTTCATCTTTTGCACACTGAGGAAAGAGATTAACAATTTTGTCAACATCAAGATGCTTGTTTTGAAGAATTGATTCCATTTCTTTGAATAGTTCTTTCTCCAGTTTCCTCATGTTGTCCAACATGGTTTTGGCTTTTTCCTTAACAATGAAAAAATAAAAATAAGTAAATACACATATACATAGAAGTCTAACCAAATTCCAACCTACCTCTATAGACAAGCTTTTTTCACTTGGGTTTCGACTTCTAGTTTGGGTCCCCTCCTCTTATTTTTTAGATATAGTAAGGAATTAAATTCTTGGAGAAAAATCTTTATTCTATATTGAGTTAAAGGATTAACCCCAATTTATTAGGTATTTTTAGTAGACAAGATAAAGATAATTGGGTAGGATTAGTCTATAAGCAAGAAACCTAAAAGGCAAATTTACAGAACCATTGAAATTATGATGATGTATCTGGGGAAGGTTGCTGAAAATTTAGGCTAAGCTATTTTTATGAAGGTGGATCCTCTATATTTAAAATCAATATTATAAGATTAAACAAAGGAAAAACAACAGTAGTATTCAAGGGAATGAACAACTAAAAGAAAAGACATTTTCTCTATGATTCCTCTCTTTTTTAAAAAGTGTTAAGTGCTTATAATTTTTAAACATAAGCATTATAGAAGATTAATATCATCCAAAATCTCATCTCTAGAAATAAGCAGATATATTTTTGAGTGGACAGATAGATTGACAAATAATTTTCTTTTTTTTAATTAAGTTTCTTTTTTATTTTTTTTTGAGAGACAGAGAGAGACAGTGCAATCAGGGGAGGGTCAGAGAGAGAGAGGGAGACACAGAATCTGAAGCAGGCTCCAGGCTCTGAACTAGCTGTCAGCACAGAGCCCGACGCAGGGCTCAAACCCACGAACCATGATATCATGACCTGAACCGAAGCCGGATGCTTAATCAACTGAGCCACCCAGGCACCCCGACAAATAACTTTCTAATATCCATACTCTTCAGCTTTTCTCTGCCCCAGAGATAAAATATAGTTTAGAAGGAAATGGAAGAGCTAGCTAAAGACTTTTTTTTTTTTTTTTACAAAACCATCAACTGACTCCTTCCATGAAGGAAAAGATTGGCCATCTTACACCTTTTCACACCTGTTTGTACCAGCTCCTGATTTCTATTGCTCTAATTCCTTTCACTTCCTCAAACTATATACATTTACATTCTTTCTTCATAAAATGAATTCAATCAATTGTCCTCCAGGTAATTATTTATTTACTTTTGTCTGTAGTATGTTTCCACGGTTGCCATTCCCCCACCCGCTTTGCTTACACTTAAAGCAGAGAACTCTGTCCAGACCTCCTAATGCTGGGAATTCTTGACACCTGCTTTATCTTGGACTAATCTGTTTTCACTTGTAACTCCCAGTGTAAACACTTTTTGTAGCCTGGTGGCATGGAGGCCAGCAATGTGTTCTGGGGGCAGTAAGTATGCTGGTGAGAGCCCAGTCTACTGGCCCGTGGGGTCATCCACTGCATGGGCGTGGCTTACGCTCCAGACAGCACAGCCCTGTGAGAATGAACCCCTGGGCCTTCTTGCCTTTGCTCAAGCTCCTCAGTGATATGTTTCAAGAGTGTCCACTCTGGAGGGATTTTGCCTCACTTCTCCCTGAGCAGCCTCTACATTGCCACTAATCACTTAGTTCTCAAGCACTGTCAGCTTCCTTTCCCCTCAATACTGTTTCTGGAAGGTTGGTTTTGTAGACTTATTATTGAATGTGTGTTAAATTGCTGATTGACATTTTTCTAAGTAATATTGAAATTTAAAAATGTTTTAAATTTCTCTTTATGTTTTTTATTTATTTTTGAGAGACAGAGAGAGACAGTGTGAGCAGGGGAGGGTCAGAGAGAGAGGAAGGCACAGAATCCAAAGCAGACTCCAGGTTCTGAGCTAGCTTCAGCACAGAGCCTGATGCAGGGCTCAAACCCACAAACTTTGAGATCATGACCTGAGTCGAAGCCGGATGCTTAACCGACTAAGCCACCCAGGCGCCCCTGAAATTAAAATTTTAAAGCTGTTAGTATTTTAGGCTTTATTTACTAGCCATTAAATGTTGACTGGCAATAGGAAGTAGTAGAAAAACAACAGAATAGGAAGAAGTGTCAAAGAGCTGGATTCTGGTCTACTTTTTTTACTACACATTAGTTTCCGGTGTACAATACAGTGTTTGGACACCTGCTCGCCCAAGCGTAGCTGCCATCTGTCACCAAACAATGCCACCACAATACCATTAACTAGATTCCTTATGTGCCTTTTATCCCCATGACGTTTGTTCCATAACTAGACACCCGTATCTTCCTCTTCACTCACGTTGTCCACTCCCTCACCCCCGTCATCTGGCGACCATTAATCTCTTTGTTCTCTGTAGTTTGGGTCTACTTCTGCTGTTTTGTTTTTTTAGATTCCACACATCAGTGAATCATATAGTACTTGTCTTTCTCTGGTTCTAGTCTATTTTTATGAGATAGGAAGAGTCAATGCTATTAGTAATTTTAATTTACATTTCTTGATTACTAATGAGGTTGGAAAGCTTCTCAGATGTTTATTGGCCATTAGTATTTCCTCTTAAATGACTTGTCTGTTCTTTTCCTTAGCCTATTTTTCAATTGTTCCTTGGTTGTTTTTGTCTTTTGCCTCAAAGAGGCAAAAATATGTGAATTTGAGTCTTTGTTATAGTGCAAATTTGTTACCTCAGTTTATGTTTATTTAACTTTTTTGTCAGACAGAAGTTTTAAGTTAAATCAATTACATTTGTTAGTCTTTTCCTTTTAAGGCATCTTGATTTCATGCTTCAAAAGGCCTGCCTCATCTCAAAATAAATATAACTTCCGTATTTTCTTCAAGTATGTATGTGTGTTTGAAAAAACATTTAGTTCCTTAATTCTTCTGAAATTTATTTCTGTTTTTTAATATTTATTTATTTATTTTAAGAGAAAGAAAGTTGTGGGAGAGGAGCATATGGGGTGAGGGGCAGACAATACAGCGCAGAGCCCAACATAGGGCTTGAACTCATGAACCTTGAGATCATGACCTGAGCTGAAATCAAGAGTCTGGCATTTAACTTACTAAGCCACCTAGGTAACCGCGAAATTTATTTTTGTATAGCTTATGAAGTTCTTGTTTTCCAAGAGTTGACCACTTATTACAATACCATTTATAGACAAAATATATTTTTCCCACTAATATGTAATATAGCGTTTCTTCAGGAGAAGTTGATACAATTTGATTTTAAAGTCCATGTGTAGATTAAGAATTTTTGTTTTGTGGAGTTCTGCCCTATAATGGTTCAAATGTTTTAAATTAAGCTTTCCAATAACTTTCTTCTTGTAGATTTTTTCTCTCAGTACCAACTGGTCATGGTAATTCACCAATAACTTAAAAATTCCTTTATTCTTTAAGAGTAATGACCTTATTTTTAATCTTTTGTTTGAGCTCTACTATAATTAAAGCACCTAAACTGCTTTATTTTTATTTTTAAAAATTTTTTATTATTTTTTAAAATGTTTGTTTATTTTTGAGAAAGAGAGAGACTCTAAACTATTTTTAAACCTATTTTACACGAAGAAGGGAAAGAAAGATGAAATTCCAAAGTTCAAAATGTGCATTGAATCACATTTTAAACTGTTCTTAATGATAAAACAGAAAATATATTTTAATCATACCTCCTTTTTGTCTATTACTTCCAATGCCTGTTGATGTTCTTGGTAGAGTGGGTGTCTTCTGTCAGGCTTAAACTGAAAACGTGGCTTCTTTTTAACTGGGTCTTCAAGTTCAAATGCTGGTGAACTGGTATCTAATAGTTGTGAAACATTCGGCACAAATATAAAAGGCTTAAAAACAGATCTAGAAGAAAAAGTCACAAAGTTGGCTTGTGGGGATAGTGGAGATAGGAAAATATTTAGCACTATTCTAAATCTTCTAAAATTCCCTCTAGTTAGAAGTTTCTATTAATTTGTTACATAAATTCTTCCCATCATACTAGTTATACCCAAGTCTGTCTTTCCTGGTACACTGGCTCTCCTTTGGGGCTAGGACCACACTTTACTTAGCCCCATATTCCCATTAACCTAACAAAGGGCCTGGCATAGAAACAGTGTCAAGTGAAATTATAGTCCATCATTTTCTCCTGCAAAAACCCTACTGTTGAAGAGTAAGAACAATCTTTGATGTTACAGATTGAGGATTAGGATTGGAATGAAATCACAGAAGCAGTATTAGTAAGGTGTTCCCAAGTCTCACTCCATCTTCTTGAAATTATCTTAGATAACATGAAAGTCTGTAACACTAGGAGATAGTAAATATAAGATCATTTCTCAATGTAGCATGCATTAAGTTCTGTGAGACACACTAATGACTTAAGACAATTTTAGATATAACTTCAACTACTGGTAGTTTAAGTTTTACATGCATATATTTTCTAGATATGAGCAGATAAGTAACTATCTAAATCCAGCACAACTACATCATTTAATTTTCTTACTGTTCTTAATTGTCTAATATAGTAATACTGAAATCTGCAAAGGAAAACCATCTGCTTTCTTTTCTTGACAATTTTAAATATATTTGGGGCAAACAGAGTAAGGATAACTGCATACAAAAAAAAACTATTAACATTTTTGTCCTAAAAAATGAGAACAGTTATGGCAGGAATTCACGTATGGAAATAGCAGCCTACAAACTGAACAGAAAATGCATCCAAAAATTACTGTCATATTTGTGTAAAAAAAATTTACCTGGCACAATCACCAACAGACTGATGACTACCCTAGCCCCTGACCTCATGCTGGTTTATAACACTTCGTGACTTTACCTCTCAGGATCAGGAGTCCCTGTAAAGAAGTGAATGCAAGGAAGGTTGGAGTCTTGAGGTAAAATAGAAACCATGCTTGCAGTAGTCAGGAATTCCCCCTCCATATTAATGCCACTTGGTTTATCTCGAAGAATTTCCATCATTGTTTCAAAAGTTATATTTCCTAGGGAAATCATTTTAAAAATCATCAAATACATATGAATTTGCAGGTTGACATACTGAAAATATGAACTGCTTTTTCTATTGATAATATATAACATGAGATATTGGTCTAGGGATAAATTAGAGACTGACTACAAACAAACCTTGTATCATAACTATTAGACTAGTCTCATTCCACTGTCATAAGGAAGATTTCTCTAAAAATATAAAATATACTAAATCTCAAAACGATTATTATCAGGTAAAATCTGTAACTTCCTAAGAAGAAGGAATCAAAAATGCAAAATACACTCAATCTCACTGTCCCTACAAAAATCTTCAAGGTGTATTTAGTTAGCAGTGAATTGACAATATCAGTAACTATTATCTGAGTCTATCCCATTCTGGGAACCAAACATTAAAAGAATATAGTGCTTGGTTTCCAATATTCTACAAGGTGTTCCATATAAAATAAATACTCCTTTTCCTGTAACTTCTGCAGCTGATATTAATACTCTTATCTGGAGGTGGCTGGGTGGCTCAGTGGGTTGGGTATCTAACTTCAGCTCAGGTCATGATCTCAAAGTTCACGAGTTCAAGCCCCACATTAGGCTCTGTGCTGACAGCTCAGAGCCTGGAGCCTGCTTCAGATTCTTCATCTCTCCTTCTCTCTCTTACCCCTCTCCCACAAGTGCTCTCTTTCTCTCAGAAATAAAGAAACATTTAAAAAATTTGTTTAAAAATACTCTTATCTGAAAGTGTGAATTGTAACCTGAGTGGGAATAAAGGTAACAAAACACATTATTAGTTAATAGGATATTAATGAACATAAATTTGCTGGACTACTTAAAACATTTAAACGTCCACTGTGTGTGATGAAAACAGATGGAATTATATTTTGTTTTCTGCTTTCAGTGTAAAGTTTGACACTTTAAGGAGTCTTTTATTTTAGAAAAAAAACTTTTATCTCTTTAGTGAACACAACATGACCATGGTTACGGAGAGCCTCAGATTTCCATATTTGAAAGGCATTTCCACCAAAAAATTTTAAAAGCCAGTCATGCCTCCAGACATCTCTGCTCCTTGCTACACATATCCACGCCCAAAGATGTGGTTCACAATCTAACTACCCCACGACAAGACAAAGACTCTTACCCCCCTGCAGAATGCAGTCCTCCAAAAGTAGCCCAAACCTCTTTACTCACATGTCATAATTCTCTTCCTTAAAATTTGACTCTCAGTTCCCCATGAATCAAATTAAAACTCCTTCATTTTAAGTATTTATTTACGTTTAGAGAAAGAGAGAGCACGAGCAGGGGAGGGGCAGAGAGAGAAGAAGAGAGAGGATCTCAAGCAGGCTCTGTTAAACAGGATGAACCATGAGATCATGACCTGAGGCAAATCAAGAGTCAGACTTTTAACAGACTGAGCCACCCAGGTGCCCCAAACTCCTTCAAATTAAAACTTACCATTAAGATTAACTGAAATAAGCTTTTCCTTTCCTATAAGCATTCTTGATTTTTTTGCACGTATATGTTCTATCTCTGCCATTAGATTATAAATTCTCTAAAGACAAGAATGGGATTTTTCTCTATTTAGTTTTCATTCATCCAACAAACACTTATTGAGCATCTACTAAAGGCCAGGCACTGTCCTAGGAAATGGAAAGATAAACAGGCAGATAGATATTGATGCACTTTGCCACAGATACGTAGCTCTGTGAATGTAAAGAAGTGAAAGTTCCCCCGATCCAATTTCAGTTGGAGGTAACCAGTTCACGATTCAAAAAGGATCTTTCATGAAGAGTTTCAGAATAGGTTTACAAGTTTTAACACAGGAAATTCTCATTATCAAAACTGGTACAAGAAAATAGCCATTTAAAGCAACACATCAAAGTGCTCGCTTTGGCAGAACGATACAGAGATTAGCACGGCCCCTATGCAAGGATGCAAGTTCATCAAGCATTCCATACTTTTTTCTTATTCCTGGGATACGGAAAGTGAAAATTTTACTTTTATTTTCTGTTAAAAATACTTTTAGATTATTTTCTATATTCTTTATTTTTTGTAATTTTTTTAATGCTTATTCTTTTTTTTTTAAGTTTACATCCAAGTTAGATACCATATAGTGCAACAATGATTTCAGCAGTGGATTCCTTAATGTAATTTTTTAAATTTTATTTTACTTTCTTCATTTCATTTTATTCTGTTTATTGTATACATTTAAAATTTTTAACTTTTTTTTACTTTTTTCTCTTTTCTTTTCCTTTTTTCTCTGTTCTATCATGCTTCTTTCAAAAACCAGACAAAAACATACCTAGGATCTAGCTTCCTTTATTTGATTTTTGTGTTGTTTTTATTTTTTTAGTTTTAGGTCTCTTTATTAGTTAAATTTTCTTCCTCCAAAATGACAAAATGAAGGATTCACGCCAATAGAAAGAAAAGGAAGAAATGAGAGCCAGGGACTTAATCAATACAGATAGAAGCAAGATGTCCGAACCAGATAGAATCACGGTAATAAGAACACTGGCTGGGGTTGAAAGAAGCACAGGATCCCTTTCTGCAGAGATAAAAGAAGTAAAATCCAGTCAGGACAAAATTAAAAATGCTATACCTGAGATGCAATCTCAAATGTATTCCACGGCACCAAAGACAGGTGAAGCAGAGCAGTGAATCAGCGGTATAGAAGACAAAATTATGGAGAATAATGAAGCAGAAAAAAGAGGGAAACTAAGGCAAAAGAGCATGATACAAAAATTAGAGAACGCAGTGACCTATTAAAAAGGAATAACATCCAAATCACTGAAGTCCTAGAAGTTGAAGAGAGAGAAAAAGGGGTAGACGGTTTATGTTAGCAAATCATAGCAAAAACTTTCCTTACCTGGGGAAAGACATAGACATCAAAATCCAACAAGCACAGAGAACAACCATTAGATTCAACAAAAACAGATCATCAACAAGGCATATCATAGTTAAATTCATAAAATATATAAACAAGAAAAGATTATGAAAGCAGCAAGAGAAAAAAGTCCTTTTCTTTTTTCTTCCTATAAGGGAAGACAGATCAGAAAGCTTATGGAAGAAACTGAAGAAGACATTAAAAAATGGAAAAACATTCCATGTTCATGGATTGGAAGAACAAATATTGTTAAAATGTCAATACTACCCAAAGAATCTACATACTCAATGCAATCCCTATCAAAATAATACCAGCCTTCTTCACAGAGCTAGAACAAACAATCTTAACATTTGTATGGAACCAGAAAAAGCCCCAAACAGTCAAAGCAATCCTGAAAGTGAAATGCAAAGCTGGAGGCATCACAATTCTGGACTTCAAGCTATATTACAAAGCTGTAAACATCAAGACAGTATGGTACTGGCACAAAAACAGAAGCATAGGTCAATGGACCAGAATAGAGAACCCATAAATGGACCCACAAACATATGGCCAATTAATATTTGACAAAGCAGGAAAGAAAATCCAATGGAATAAAGACAGTCTCTTTAGCAAATGGTGTTGGGAAAACTGGACAGCAGCATACAGAAGAATGAACCTGGACTACTTTCTCACACCATACAAAACATAAACTCAAGGTGGATGAAAGACCTAAATGTAAGACAGAAAGCCATCAAAATCCTAGAGGAGAAAGCAGACAACAACACAGCAACTTCTTACTCAGCATGACTCTGGAGGTAAAGGAAACAAAACTGAACTATTAGAACCTCATTAAGATGAAAAGCTTGAAACAAAACTGAACTATTAGAACCTCATTAAGATGAAAAGCTTTTGCACGGCAAAGGAAACAATCAGCAAAACTAAATCGCAACCCACAGAAAGGGAGAAGATATTTGCAAATGATACATCAGAAAAGGGTTAGTATCCAAAATCTATAAAGAACTTATATATATATATATATATATATATATATATATATATATATATATATATATATATA
>NC_043702.1:56229683-56305438 GCF_006229205.1 Suricata suricatta
AAAACCACAATGAGGTACCACCTCACACCTGTCAGAATGGCTAAAACTAACAACTCAGGCAACAACAGATGCTGGCGAGGATGCGGAGAAAGAGGAACCCTCTTGCACTGCTGGTGGGACCGCAAACTGGTGCAGCTACTCTGGAAAACAGTATGGAGGTCCTCAAAAATTAAAAATAGAACTCCCCCATGTCCCAGCAACTGCACTACTAGGTATTTATTCAAAGAACAGAGCGGGGAAAAGGAAAGAGGAGTGCTGTTTTTAAGGGGCACATGCACACCAACGGTTATCCCAGCACTGTCAACAAGAGCCAGCGTATGGGAAGAGCCCAAAGGTCCACCAACTGATGAGTGGATAAAGAAGATGGATTTTATACACACCCACTCGTGCTGGAATATTACGTGGCCATCAAAAAGAAAGAAATCTTGCCATTTGCAATAATGTGATCAGAGAAAGACAAATAACATATGACATGACTCATATGTGGAATTTAAGACATAAAAGATAGTCTCAATACCACACAAAATCCGTGCAAAACAGATGAACATAAAGGAAGGGAAACAAAATTAATATAAAAACAGGAATGGAAACAAAACATAAGAGACTCTTAAAATACAGAGAACAAACTGAGGGTTGCTGGAGGGGTTTTGGATGGGGTGGATGGGCTACAGGAGCATTAAGGAGAATACTTGTTGGTATGAGCACCGGGTGTTATACGCAGGGGGTGAATCACTGGATTCTACTCCTGAAATCATTATTGCACTATATGCTAACGTGAAGGTAAATTAAAAAAAAAAAAAGAAAAAATAATAAAACAACACATTTAAAATAATCAAAATTTCATGATAGTGGAGGAATAGGATTGATTCAGTCTTTAAAATGAAATGTAAATATTATAAAAATATTTTTATATAAGCTTATAGTTAACAAAATTTAGGTTACAATTTTAATATGCTAATTCTTACAACAAAGAATAAATCAAGTATAATTTTTCTAAGAAAATAGTAAGGGAATGCAACTTTAACTACTGCAGCTTGATCATTAGGAGAGTTTTCACAAAAATATTTGAGGACTTCATCAAGTTTCTCAAGTCCTTATCTTAATTCTTTATATTCAAGTCATTTTCTTTTGAAAAACTTTGTTATGTTATGGTCTTCAGCTTCTCTTCAGTTGTTAATAGGTCTAACATTTTTATTTGTCAATGGTTTTGTATGTGACTTAAGCAGTTATCCAACATTAATTTCATGGACTTCTTGAAATACTCCATCTTCTATAAGACTTTCTGTTTGTACTTTTATTTGTATTGTGTTTGAATATACTCTGATTACTGCCTCCTGTCTTTTGTACTATGCTCAGATATTTAATTCTACTGTGATTGTCTGAGCCTTCTGAGAAGCAGATGCCACAACATATGGTTAAATGTACAAGGACTTTATTAGGGAAAATGACTATGAGGGAAAATCCCTATGAGAGAAAATGGGGAGGAAGCTAGACTATGATAGAAGTCTCAACCTGAGTTTGGAAGGTTGAGAGGGAAGAAAAGTTGAGTTGGAAGAGTCCTAGAATGCCATACTATCTAAGAAAGCCTTTGCAAGCCTATCAGGGATTAATTGACCCAAAGTCAGCCACTGGGGGAGTCCCATGATCTCAGGAACGGGCCTTCCTTAGTCTCCCTGCCACTTTCAGTCATTGGCAAGGAGTAGCCTGTGGGAAGCATAGTGTCAATACCACACAAAATCCGTGCACAACAGATTGTGAACACTGCAGCTATGGCCATTAGTCATAAAATTATCATTTTAAATATTCAATACCACTTAGTTTTACTCATGTATTTCCTGTTTCTGTTGCTCTTCATGCACTCCTGCTTACCTTGCTTCTATGTGAGATCATTTTTCCTGCATTAAGAATGACTCTACTATTTCTTCTAGTACCAATTGGCTAGTGACAAATGTTGTTTTATTTCAACTTCATTTTTGGAGATTTTCACTGGTATAGAATTCTGAATGACTAGTCATTATTTGCCTTCATCACTTTAAAGGTGTCCTTTACAATCTTCTGGATTCTTTCCTGTCTATTAAAAAGCTATAAGATAATATACATCTCTTTTCTCACTGCTTTTTTTTTAAATTTTTCTTAATGTTTTATTTATTTTTGATACAGACAGAGACAGAGCATGAGAGGGGGAGGGGCAGAGAGAGAGGGAGACACAGAACCAGAAGCAGGCTCCAGGCTCTGAGCTAGCTGTCAGTACAGAGCCCAATGCGGGGCTCGAACCCACGAATGTGAGATCTGACCCGAGCTGAAGTCGGAGGCTTAACCGACTGAGCCACCCAGGCGCCCCTCTCACTGCTTTTAAGATTCTCTCTCTGTTGGTTGTTGTTTGGTTGGGTTTTTTCCTTTAGAAATCTTACTATGATGCACCCAAGTATGGTTTCTTTTTATTTATTCTTGTAGTTTGGAGAGCTTGAAGCTGTGGCTTAATGACTTTTATTAGCTTGGGGAAATTCTTGGCCAGTATCTCTTCAAATATTGCTTTTGCTTCTCCATATTCTCCCTGTTCTTTCCTGCTGGGACCCCAACTACATATATGTGAGACCTTTTCACCAAGTCTGAGATGGCTCTCACACTCTTGTCTATATTTTCTAAACTTCTCTCTGCTTCAATCAGGAAAGTTGCCACTGATCTTCCAGTTCATAATTCCTTTTGCTATGTCTAATCTTTTATTAAACTAATTCATTGAAATATTAATTACAGTAATTAAAATGCTATAGTTCTATTATTTCTTTTTATTCTATTTATAGATTCTAGTTCTCTGATGAAATTCTCTATCTAATTTTCTTGAACATGTAAAACATACTAATTGAAGTCTATGTCTGATAGAGCTATGTGGGGAAATAGGTTCAAGAATTCCTTATATTTACATAAATGGGTTAGAAAAAAGCTTAGGGTGGAAAGCCACCACCATGGGGTGAAAGCACCCAAGGTTAGTCATTAAGTAGAACAAAGTTTAGGGCAGAAAGCTCCCACCATTGTGTGAAAGGGCCCAAGGTTAGCTAGCAAGATATTGTAATGAGATCATGAGTAACTTGTTATATAACCCGCAGGAAATTACTTTCCAATATACTATTGTGCTTTGATCACAAACTCCACTTGCTCCCCAGACCCTTTGCTTCTTACACATGCAAGTTAACATTTACTATCTGATTTTCTTCACATTCACTACGTGTGTACGATCTTGTTTTCTTCATGTTCACCATGTGTCTAAGATCTTGAGAGCTCAACAAATACAGAGACAAAACCCCTGTTTGGGGCTCTTGTGTCCTCCTAGACATTACCCTCTCTCATATTCAATTATGCATCTACTCTCTTGCTGGACAAGAGAGAACTCCAGACTCATGGTCTGCAACAAAGCTAGTTTGTGGATACCAATGGGTTAGTTTCTACTGTCTGCTTTCGCTTGGTTTTCAGGCATTTAGTCTTATTACCTGGCATGTCTGATAGTTTTTTATGCAATGTTGGACACTATGAATGAAAATGTGTAGAAGCTTTTCATAGTTACCTCAACAGAGGATTTAATTTTCATCTAGCAAACGCTTAGAATATAGATAGACTACCCAGTGATCCAGTTGAGACTGGCCTAGTAGTCCCTCTTTCTTCCTACTCCTAAGTGTAGCTTTTCTGGGCTGCAAGCCTGGGGTGTTTCCCAGTCCTTTTCTTGACTGGCAATCAAATTTGAGTTTTGTCCCTAAGGCCTTGTGAGCTTCCCACATATCTTCTTAGCGTTTTAAGCAGTTAGCAACTACTTTTGCCTTGGTTTCTCAGTGTCTCATCCTATCTACGTGCTGTTTAGAAGTCAATAATTGCTTTAAGGAGAAATTGTGACAAGAAGGTCAGGTGCTTTTCATACTGTAGGTAGTCTTTTCTCATTCTGCTTGATCTAGGCCCTCGTGTCCTACTTTGGTGTTCACATACGCCTTCAAACAGTGGCTTTTATTCCTCCAGCTTTTATAGGTATCTTTGGGGAGAGGTTAGTCTAATACTAGTTACTCCTTGATAACCAGAAGCAGAATTCCAACTCTGTGCTTTTAACCCTCCCTTACTGTGTCTCCTGTCAGTCTCTTTTTACCCTCAAGTAGTATCAACTTCTCAATAACACTAATGAACATGATAGACCCATATTGTAACAAATACGGTTTAAAAAAAAACATAAAACATATAGTTCCTGGTATCAGATATTTTCAGATACTTTATATTGAAAATGTTTAGGGGCACCTGGGTAGGTCAGTCAGTTAAGCATCTGACTCTTGGTCTCAGCTCCGGTCATGATCTCACAGTTTGTGAGTTCGAGCCCCACATCGGGCTCTGCACTGACAGCACAGACCCTCCCTCTTGCTCTGTGCCCATCCCTGCTTTCTCCCTCTTCCTCAAAAATAAATAAATTTTTTAAAAATTAGAAAATGTTTAACTATTGCATTAAAATTAGTTCTAAAGAAACAAAATAACTTTGATTTAACACAGCTGATTGACCACAGGTATGTGTTTCCTCTCTCCTAATATCCTACTACAAAGACAGTAAAGGAATAAAAAATGAAGTAACTCACAAAGACAGCATGAAAAGCAAGAATTTCTGCACCCCATTCCTATGATATATGGAATAATTAAAAGGAAAAAGCTTACAGCAAGCCTGCACTCAAAATGTGATTTTGTGACATTTCAAATTAAAATAAAACTGACTTCCATATAACATAACATAATGTTCTGCCCTCAATCAACATGTTACCAACTGTTTTATGTTAATAGCAAATTTTCCATTTCTCCAAGGATAGCTATGACCTGAAATTCAAGAAAATTTGTGCCTTGTTATAGGCACAAATATTTCTGTTAATTTTCAGGAAATGCAGGAAGAAAAAAAGCAGGTGTACCTGAAAACAGCCCTTAACATTAAAACCGAACAATAAAACAAAAGCCTAGCTATCAGACACAGCTTCTGCGCCTAGTGAGATTTTAAAATGATTCAAATATGAATTCCTCTAAGTGGCAAGTTTTAATAAAAACAGTGTCGGAACTGTAACACTGCGATAATACAGGTATTATGAAAATGTTTTCTGTATTCAAAACCTACAATTCTCAAAATGAAGGGAGGATTTACGTGACCACTTGAGTAGGACAGCTCTAAGTAATCCACTAGCGAGCATTGAATAAGTACTGAGACTGTAGTAGCAGGGTTCGGTAAAATGAATGCAAAACACAGGGTGCAATTTCATTGCAATTTAAACTAGTTATTTAAAATACATTAGTGAAGATAGATACAATTTGGATATAGATGCAGCCAGTTAATAGCTATCAGGTAGCTGGAAAGAAGAGAGGTAGGCTCTTCCATCTAGAAAGAGCATAGGAAAAATCAACTCTAATGTACTAGTAGGCAATTTTCTATGAAAGTATTGGAAAGACATTTATTCTTTTGGCAAAGCACACAAAGCTGGATGAATATTTTCTTGGGAAGAAAAATGACTTTCATGTCAGATGCAACTCTTGCTATAATCATATGCATTTCAAATCTGTAATTCAGTTATTTTGTAGTTAAATATAACAGAATTAATTATTATGATGCAGTGGCTGATTAACTTATAATTACCTCTATTTTTTTTCTTTCTTTTGTTCAAATACCCTAAATCTTAGAGTTCTTGACATTTTCCTCTCTACCTGAATTATGTGTTGTTATTTTTCATTTTTTAGGAATACCTGCTAATTTATGTCCCGAGCCTCTAAATTTATTGCCTGGAAAAAAGTACACAACAGCGATTTTTGTTACATTGTTTGTTAGTTTCAACTAACAATCCTTTGTTAACTTAATCAAAAGCACTTATTAAACACACACAACATACTACCGCAAGACATAGAACAAGGTGCTGAGAGAAATATAAGTTCAAATAAGAGAGTTCTTTTTTTTTCAGTTACATAGAGGAGATAAATGAAGAGCAGTTTCCTCATTCATAAAATGAAGATAATACCTAATTCACCTAATTCCTTAGAGAAGATAACGTAATCACTTAGGGCAGTGTCTAGCCCTTGATAGCTTTTGATAAATGGGAATAGATATATTGCTGCAATTGAGACTCAGTTTCTACTTTTTACAATAATAATAAGTCTAAAATTATAATCCTGAGAATAACATATTTTGGCATTTTCTACATATTCATCCACATGAAAAAAACATTTAAATAACCTATTTATTAAATGACAAACTAACATCAAGAAACTTTATAGAAAATCTTTCAAATGATAAGACATTTCTCTGGAAAGTAAAATGTAAGGCACCAAATACTTTGAAAACAATGATATTAAGGCATTTTAACATTGTCACAACATTTTTTCTGCCATACCAAATAAATAACATATAATTATTTTGTTTAATAAATACTGAAGGGGCAAATACCAATCACAGACCTATCTCCGAGTAGTTGATTTCTCACTAATTTACAGAGCCATATTATCCTTCAAGTGAAGAATGTATTAGTCACATACTTTAGAATATTAGTGGAATAACCCTTTTAGCAGTTATCTGTCACTCAATAATCTTTTAAATAAAAGTTATTTTTCTGGAGTTCTTTGGAGGCAAAGAAACAAAGATATATTACAAGTTATTTTTTAAGAGTTAGTAGTAACCAGGGGAACCCAGCCAGCTCAGTCAGTTAAGCATTCAACTCTTGATTTCGGCTCAGGTCATGATCTCAGGGTTCATGAGACTGAGCCCCTCACTGGGCTCTGTGCTGTCAACGGGGAGCCTCCTTGGGATTCTCTCTCTCCTCTCTCTCTGCTGTTTCCTGTGCTCATGTTCTCTCTCTCTCAAAATAAATAAACATTTTAAAAAAATGAGTAGTGGGGCACCTGGGTGGCTCAGTCGGTTAAGCCTCTGACTTCGGCTCAGGTCAGATCCCACGTTCATGGGTTCGAGCCCCGCATTGGGCTCTGTGCTGACAGCTAGCTCAGAGCCTGGAGCCTGCTTCAGATCCTGTATCTCCCTCTCTCTCTGACCCTCCCCTGCTCACGCTCTCTCTGTCTCTCAAAAATAAATAAAAATCATTAAAAAAATAAAAAAATAATAAATAAATAAAACATTTAAAAAAATTAAAAAAATAAAATTAAAAAATGAGTAGTAATTAAATATAAAAATGGAAAAGATATATTAATAAGCAGGGAATTTAAAAATCACAATTTTTCAACAAACATAAGAATATATCTAATCTCACTATTTAGAGATTTATGTTTTAAAATAATAACATGTCATGAATAAACACTTTTCCAAAGAAGACATCAAAATGGCCAAGTGACACATGAAAAAATGCTCAACACCGCTCATCATTAGGGTAATACAAATGAAAACCACAATGAAATACCACCTCACACCTGTCAGAATGGCTAACCTTAACACTCAGGCAACAACAGATGTTGGTGAGGATGCGGAGAGAGGATCTCTTTTGCACTGCGGGTGGGCATGCACAATGGTGCAGCCACCCTGGAAAACGGCATGGAGGTTCCTCAAAAAGTTAAAAAATAGAACTACCCTATGATCCATCAATTGCACTACTAGGTATTTATCCAAGGGATACAGGTGTGCTGCTTTGAAGAGGCACATGCACCCCAATGTTTATAGCAGCACAATCGACAATAGCAGAAGTATGAAGAGAGCCCAAGGTTCACTGACGGATGAATGAATAAAGAAGATGTGGTGTACACACACACACACACACACACACACACACACACACACAGTAGAGTATTACTTAGCAATCAAAAAGAATGAAATCTTGCCATTTGCAAGATTTCTTTGGCTCAGGGCATGATCATGAGAGATCATGTTCGAGTCCTGAATCAGGTGAGCCTGAGCCCCAAATCAGGTGAGCTCGAGCCCCACTTGGTGAGCCATACTTTGGGTGAGCCCTGCTTCTCTCCTTCTCTCTCTTTCTCTTCCTCTCCCCCACCCTCACTCACTTGCACCTTCTCTCTCAAAAAAAATAGACTACCAGGAAAATTCTGGAGGGGGCCTTTGGAAGATGGGATGAAGCACAGAATAAATTTTCTATTTGTGTTTTGTCTTTAGCCCAAGGAAAGGCCACAGTCAATGCTGTGCAGTATTCTGCAGGTATTTACAGAAAATGTCTGTTCTTCTGGCCTGAAGAACCAGACGTCAATCGCCAGGTACTAGAAAGTGAAGGAGGAATCCCATAAAAGACTGAGTTACAGAGAAGAACCCCCAAATTCTGTGGGGGAAAGAACCTGCCCAAATCTCCATCTGCTTCGTGCAGCAGCATGTGGGCAGTCTGCAAGCAGCTCAGCTAAGATGAAAGAGCTGAGCTGAAATTTGAGTTGCCCGCCGGTAGGGTTTACAGACTGAGTACACCGATTAAATTGTCGGCCAAATCAAGAGTTCTTTCTTTTTAGGTGAGTTTTGGTGGTTTGTGGCTTTCAAGGAATTAGTTCATTTCCCGTACTTATTGAATACACTTAGAGCTGTGTGTAAAATTCCTCTATTACCTTCCTAATTGTGCTGCGGTCGATAATGATATTTCTTTTCCTGACATAACTTGTGTTTTTTCCTCTTTTCCTAGGGTATATCAATTTTACTGCTCTTTTCAAAGAACCAGCTTTTAATTTGATCAATTTTCTCCACCGTTTTGTTATTTTCAATGTTACTGATTTCAGCTCTTTATTATTTCCTTCCTTTTCCTTGATTGGGATTTTTGCTTGTTTGTTTTGGTTTGGTTGGTTCATTTTGTTTCTTTTCTTTTTTTTATTTAAAAAATTTCTTTAGTGTTTTTTTTATTTTTGAGAGAGAGAGAGACAGAGCTCAAGTGGGAGAGGGTTAGAGAGAGAGGGAGACACAGAATCGGAAGCAGGCTCCAGGCTCTGAGTGTCAGCAGAGAGCCAGACGCGGGGCTCAATCTCATGAACCCTGAGATCATGACCTAAGCCGAAGTCAGACACCTAACCAATTGAGCCACCCAGGCGGCTCCATTTTGTTTCATTTCTTAAGGTGAAAACTTAAGTTTATATTGTTGATGTAAGACCTTTCTTATTATGTTCTATGAGCATTAAATGCTATACATTTTCTTGTAAGCACTACTTTTGCTGCATCCCATAAATTTTAGTATATTCATTTTCACTTCATTCCACTCAAAACATTTTCTCATTTCACTTGAGACTTCTTTTTTGATCAATAGGCCAAAGTATGTCATGCAATGTCCAAGTATTTGGGGACTTTCCAGATATTCTATAATTGATTTTTAATTTAATTTCATTATCCTCAGAAACCATCCTTTGTTAATTATGTTTCTTTTAAATATTCTAAGATTTGTTTTACAACCCAGGATATGGACAATCTTGGTGTATAATCAACGTGCACTCAAAAAGAATGTATAGTCCACTTTTTCGGTGGAGTATCCTATAAATAATCAGCTAGATCCAGTGGTTGATGGTATTATTCAGGTTTTTTATATCCTTGCAGATTTCCTATCCAGTGGTTCTTCTGATAACTAAAAGACAAGTACTGAAGTCTCCAATTATAATTGTGAAATTGTCTATTTCTCCTTTCACTTCTATCAGTTCTTGCTTCATGTATTTTGAAGCTCTGTTGTTAGATGCATATATATTTACCATGGAGACATAATAATCCTAAAATAATCTCTTCTTTATTATGTAGTATTCCTCTTTCTCCCTGGTATTTCATCTTGCTCTAAAGTGCACTTTGTCTAATATTTATATAGCCAATCCAGCTGTCTTTTGATGGGTGTTTACAAGATATATGTTCTCCCATCCTTTTAGTTTTCACCTAAAGATAGTTACTCATATATAGTATTAGCTGAGTCTTTTGTGTGTGTGTGTGTGTGTGTGTGTGTGTGTGTGTGTTTGTTTGGTTTGATTTTGTTCTTTCAATTTTTTTAATGTTTATTTATTTTTTGAGAGAGAGACAGGCAGACAGAGTGTAAACATGGGAGGAGCAGAGAGAGAGAGAGAGGAAGACACAGAATCCAAAGCAGCCTCCAGGCTCCGAGCTTCAGCACAGAGCTTGACATGGGGCTTGAACTCACGAGTCATGAAATCAAAACCTGAGCCAAAGTCAGATGCTTAACTGACTGAGCCACCCAGGTGCCCCAATTTTGTGGGTTATTTAAAATATAATTTCATACACTGCCTTTTAATTGGTGTGCTTAGAACATTTATAGTTAATTATAGATATATTGGAATTCAGGTCTACATTATATTGTTTGTTTTCTGTTTGAAATTTCTATTTCTTTGTCCCTCCATTTACCCCTTTCACCTTCCTTTTGAACATTTTCTTAGTATTCCATTTTAATGCTTCTGTTCAACTTTTTCCTATGTCTTAAGTAGCTTTTTAAAAAGTTGTTCTAGGATTACAATATACATACTTAACTTTTCTGTTTACTAGAAGTAATACTTTAAAACTTCAAGGAGAATGTAGAAATCTTACTGCCATATGGATTTCTATGTACTCCCCTCTTTATACTGTGGCTTTTCTGTGTAGTATAGGAAATGTAATATTGGCTTTAACTGTCAGACATATTTTTAACAGGAGAAACATAGTATTCTATTTACCCAGATACTTACCATTTCTGTGGCTCTTCCTTCATTCTTGACATTCCATGTTTTATTGCAATATCATTTCCTTTCTATTTAAGAAACTTACTTTAAAATTTCTTTTAGAGCAGGCTATTGGCAACAAAGTCTCTTAGCTTTCCTACTTACCAGGATATTTTTATTTCTCCTTCATTCTTCAAGAATATTTTAGCTAGATATAGAATTATGGTTTGAAAGATCTTTTCTTTTAATGTTTATTTAGTGTGTGTGTGTGTGTGTGTGTGTGTGTGTGTGAGAAAGAGAGAGAGAGAGAGAGAGAGAGAGAGAGAGAAAGAACGAACAAGCAGGGGAAGGCAGAGAGACAGAGATTTTCCAAGCAGGCTCTGCACTCTCAGCACAGAGCCCCACATGGGGCTTGAACCCATGAACCAGGAGATCATGACCTGACCCAAAATCAAGAGTCAGATGCCTAACTGACTGAGCCACTCAGGTGCCCCTCTTTTAGAACTTTAAAAATGTTGCTTCACTACCTTTAGGCATTCATGGTTTATAATGAAAAACTCTCAGAAATAATTTTTTACCTATATGTAATTTGTTTCTCTTTAGCTTCTTTCAAGGCTTTTCTTTGTCTTTGTGTGTGTGTTTTTCCCCAGCAGTTTGTACATTTAGGCATGGATTTGAGTTTATCTTGAGATTTGCTAACTCTCTTGAATCTGTAAGCTCAAGTCTTTTGCCATTTTGAGAAGGTTTCAGGCATTATTCAAAACTTTTCTGCATGGGGTGCCTGGGAGGCTCAGGTTGTTAAGCATCTGGCTCCTGATTTCAACTCAGGTCATGATCTCATGGTTCATAGGTTTGAACCCTGCATCAGGCTCTGCACTGGCAGTGCAGAGTCTGCTTAGGATTCTCTCTCTCTCTCTCTCTCTCTCTCTCTCTCTCTCGCTCTCGCTCTCTCTCCCCCCCGACCCTCTGCCCCTCTGCCACTCATGCTCAGTCACTCTTTTTCACTCTCTCTCTCAAAATAAAAAGGCCTAAAAATTTTTTTCTAAATCACACCATTCTCTCCTTCTGAGACTCTAACGACGTGAATTTTACACTTGATCTTAGCCAAAAGGCCGAGAAGCAATATGACGTGAATTTTAGACATGTAGGTATTGCTTCACAGTCCCTAAGACCTGTTCTTTTGGTTTCCTTGCTTCAACCTTTTTTCTCTCTGCTGTTCAGATTAGGTAATTTCTTAACCTATCTGCAAGTCGTCTGACTCTTTCCTATGTCATCTCCATTCTACTAAGCCTCCTGAGTTAATTTTTTTTACTTTAGTATTATGTTTTTCAAGTATAAAATTTCTATTTAGTTCTTTAATAGCTTTTATTTCTCTGCCGAGATATTCTACCTTTCTGTCTACAGCAAGAGTGTTTACCCTTAAAATAGCTGTTTAAGGGGCACCTGGGTGGCCCAGCTGGTTGAACGCCCGACTTCGGCTCAGGTCATGATCTCAGGGTTTGTGAGTTAGAGCCCCGCCTTGGGCTCTGTGCTGACAGCTCAGAATCTGGAGCCTGCTTCGGATTCTGTGTCTCCCTCTCTCTCTTTGCCCCTCCCCTGCTCGCATTCTCTCTCAAAAGTAAACAAACATTTAAAAAATATATTTAAAAAATAGCTGTTTAAGTCTTCATTTGATAATTCCTGTGGTTGTCTTTTCCCTTCCAAGTTGTTGAGATTGTCCCACATTTTCATGTATTTAGTAATTCTGGATCGTATCATTTGGACTGTCACATTATATTATGAAACTCTACATCCACTGTCCACACTCTGTACACAATTCCAGGATTCATGCCATTTAAAATCAGGCAGGGTGATACAGAGGAAAAAACCATGAAACTCACTGCTGGATCATTCTACTCAGAGCTCTGGTTTCTTTCTCTTATTATCTGTTCCTTATTACATTTAGGAGTCTTCAGATAGCTAATCCATGAAATATTTTTAGGTTTTTTGTTATATTGGAAGAGAGAAAAAGAGACAAAGTGTAAGGTACTTGTACCATCTTATCTGGAATCAGAACCAACCTACATTAAATGTTAATGAACTACAGATCTAATTAAAAGGCAGAACTTATCAGAATTGGTTAAAAACAAAAAACGAGAAGACAAAACTCTATGCTTTTTAGAAGAAATCCACAGATAGTCTGAATACTGATAGTCTGAAAGCAAATGATGGGTAAATATATGTCATGTAAAGAGTAAGCAGAAGGCTAGTCTAAAACTGACTTCAAGAAATGAGTGTTACCAGAGAGAAATAATACTTCATAAAGGTAAAAGGGCCGATTCACCACGAACACATAACAATTATAAATGTGTATGTACCTAATAATAGAGCTTCAAAGCAAAAACACATAATTCCATAAGTATAATTGGAGATTTTCACACTTCTTTCACACTATACAACAACAACAAAAAATCAGTAAAGGCATAGATGACCACAATATCCAAAAGGATTATACCCCTTAGTAACGGGACTAAACTAGCCCTAAAGTTAAGGCTACTCTAGAGCTATTCTAGAAAAGCTTAAAAACAGGCATAAGCGAGATTAAACTGTTGCATGGGTCACTTAACTGATAAAATCCAACATACTTTTAAAAGAATCAAACAAAGGGGAGCCTGGATGGCTCAGCTGGCTGAGCATCCAACTTTGGCACAGGTCATGATCTCAAAATTCATGAGCTTGAACCCCACATCAGGGTTGCTGCTGTCAGTGCAGAACCCACTTCAGATCCTCTGTCTCCCTCTCCTGCCCCTCCCCACTTATGTTCTCTCTCTCTCTCTCAGAAATAAATAAAGTACTAACAAAAAAGGAATCAAACAAAATCCAGCACACAACAAATAAAATCTACAATGTCCACCATCCAATCAAAGATGATCAGACACATGAATAAGCAGAAAAATTTGACCCCAAACCAGAAGAAAATCAGATCAACAGAAACAGACCCAGAAATTACAGAGATAATGGAGTTAGCAGACAATGACGCTAAAACAGCTATTATAAAACAGGTATATGCTGAATATGTTCAAGGATTTGAAGAAAAGCATGAAAATAATGAATAGAGAAGTGGGAAATATATACAAAAAGAACTGAATGGAACCTATAGAAATGAAAAATATAGTATCTGAAATGATAATATCACTAGATGAGATTAACAACAGATTAGATAATGCAGGAGAAAAGATGAATGAACTTGAGAAAATATTAAAAACTATCCATAGTAAATACAGAAACTATATGCTTTTCTCTGCATGCCCACATAATATAAATGTTTTCAATGGTAGTTACATGTATATTTATCCAGAGTTCTCATTTGGATTGGAAATTTGAGTAGAATCTAAGTATTTGTCGTATCAAATATTCACATAGTGACTATGCTGAGATCCTGTGTGATTTACTGGTTCCAAACCAATGTCTGTTTCTCAGCACAGCACATGTAGCCCAAGCTGAGCCTACCAAATCCGTGCAGCTCAGAGTTCAATGAGACTCTCACAAGAGACTGTGTTGACCCATAGTCTGAGACAACAGTTCAATTCCAGGACGGGACTCTGGGAAGGGAGCAGAATTGTGTTTTTCAGATTCATAATCTTGATAAGTAGTCCAGTTTCTGCCCCCCAAATAGGTTTTTCACCTAGACATCTGCATCCTCATAGATGTTACATCTCATCCAGAACCCCCTCTTTGATACAAATAGGAGGACTGCATGGGGAAGAGACACCTCAAATCTTGCCAATGCTATGGGTTCTCTATTCATTTTTGGTACCTGGTGATGTCCTTTCCTTATGTTCAAACCTGACTATGTAAAGAAACCTGTTCCAATAAATTCTGAGAAGAAAAACAATCCCAATTTGATTTAGGAATATTAGTAAAAACTGAAAGAATTGTGAATCTGAATTTGTCCTTTAAAAAGAATCATTGGGGCACCTGGGTGGCTCAGTTGGTTAAGTGTCCAACTTTGACTCAGGTCATGATTTCTCGGTTCATGAGTTCAAGCCCTACATCAGGCTCTGTGCTGACAGCCTGCATCAAATTCTGTGTCTCCCTCTCTCTGTCCCTCTGCTGATCATGCTCTGTCTCTCTCTCTCTCTCTCAAAAATGAATAAATGTTAAAAATTTTCTAAACAAAAGAATTATTATCCTCTGAAAATTATATAGCACTTCAGTCATCTCAAAGGGGAAAAAACACTTCAATATCAGTTTACAAAATTTCAGTTTAATAAAACTATATCTTTACTAAGACTAATTTCCCCCCAAGCCAGGTTTTAACATATCCACATATGATATACATACACCTAGACAAAATACAATTTTTCATCCTGATATTATTTCAATGATAAAATTACCTTTGTGCTTATTCAGAAGCTTGTAGCCCTCACAGTATCTGCCCGGTGAAAGCAGCATCTCGGCTGTGTCGAGATAAGAGTATGTTGCAGCAAAATCAAACTCCTTTTTGCCATCCCACCAACCTTTCTGCTTAGCGTAGTTTCTCAGGTCTGGGTGTTCCCGATCAATCTTGGTTGTTATAGAAAGCTGATTAGAAATATTACGAACTCCCTCTATTTTCAAAGAAGAAGAATGGAAGGGAAAAGAAAAATCACATTTAACATATTGTATTCATGTGTATATTATGGTTATTAATCACTATTTAAACGTGAATGTAGACTTCTCACCTATTACATATGCAAAAAGATAAATGAATTACTTTTTTAAAGTTTTTTTCAAGTTTATTTATTTTGAGAGACACAGAACATGTGAGTGGGGAAGGGACAGAGAGAGGGGGAGAGAGAGCATCCAAAGCAGGCTCCAAGCTGTCAGCACAGAGACCAAGGTGGGGCTCGATCCTACGAAATGTGAGATCATGACCGGAGTCAAAGTCAGACGCTTAACTGACTGATCTGCCCAGATGCCCCTAGAAATTACTTTTTAAAAAATAGTCATTAATAATATTAGAACTATAAGACTTCCAAAAATATCATGGCACTAAGTTATAATAAAATTTTCAACTAAAATATAAAACAGAAGAAACAATAAAAACCAATTCTAAAGAAATCATAACTGAAATAGATCATGAAAAATGAAAATTGATAATGTTCTAAAACAGATTTAGAATAACAGTCTGACAAGTAGGAATCAATTGTCCTCCAGTTTGAAAATAAAAAAAGTAGTCTAAATTCGCTTTTACATATTAACAAACCGACAGGCATAATATAAAATGAAATGTTCATCAAAACGGGCAATGACTTATTTTGAAAAAGTTCAAGGCTACCTTCATGAAGACTGCCTGAATTTTTCCAGTCCACAATTACTTTTCCTTTCTCTAATTGTTCACAGCATCTATGTGCCTGAATCATTCATGCAACATGTAATATTTTCACATCTGTATCTTATCCCCCTGGTAGCAATAGGATATCCAGGAGGGGTACATAAGAAGTACATGATCATGCTTAAGCACAAGGCTGTATGCCAATGAAAGAATACTGAAAGGAGTCAGGATGGAAAGATTTAAATTCCAAGCCTTTCAATCACTGCCTCGAGTAAATCATATCACCCTTCTGGATTTCCTGACTTGAAAAATGAAAGGAATATATATGATCACAAAGAAACCACGAGAAAAATGTAAAGCATCCTAAAACAATCAAATTGTGTTATTTTACTCAATGTTTATGCTTTGATATTATATCAACATATTCTTTCCGACACTAATGGACAGACAGCAGTCCCCAGCAACACTCCCCTTTCCTTACCTCCTTATCCACATGTGATAAAATTTTAAAGTTCAGCCCAAAGGTAAATGAGGAAGAAATGGCAAGGGGTTAATAAGAAGTGGAAAAGTACTATAAAAAGCCAAGAGCTGCTGCACAGAAATTATATACGAGGTATATAAAATTAATACTATAATATAAAAAAGAGATAACACCATCTTTTCCTCTTTTTCAGAAAAGCTTTTTATAATACTCTTTCCCTATTACATTCTTTCACATTTTTTTTCATTTCTCCTGCACCTTAACCCTTCAGTGCACTAGATTATAAATCTTGAGAAACAATTAAATGCAAGGTCTGGCGTTAAGGGGGTTATTTGATTAATTGTAAAAAAGCAAACTTTAAAAAATTAAATCATGAAAGGTTGTCCATACCTTGTACTTTTTCTGCTGCCCAGTGCCTTCCTGCAGTCTCCAGAATCCATGCCTCCTTCCTATCAGCTATCAGGAAACTGTTGTGATAGCTGAAAGCCATCCTGCCCTCCACACAATTTCCGCCCTGGCCATAGTTTTCTAATAGATCAACAATGACAGTGAGGGCTTTTTCAGCTGTATCTGCTCTTTCAAGGCCAAGTCTAAAATAAAAATATTAAAGTTCTCAGATTAAAACAAATTTCCATTGTTTTTCTTAAATAATTCCATGCACAAGAGATTTTCTGTTTATATTCAAAGTAAAAGTTCCTTTTTAAGAACTGTATCTGTTTTAAATTAACAGATAAACTGAAATCCAACTTCTTTTTTTAAATTTTTTTAATGTTTATTATTTTTGAGAGAGAGAATCAGAGACAGAAGACAAGATGGGGAGAGATGGAGGCACAGAATCTGAAACAGGCTCCAGGTTCTGAGCTGTCAGCACAGAGCCCAATGTAGGGCTCGAACCCACAAACCGTGAGAGCACGACCTGAGCGGAAGTTGAATGCTTAACTGACTTGAGCCGCCCAGGCACCCCTGAAATCCAACTTCTGAGCCATTCCTTCTGAAGTCAGTTTGAAATCTTGAAAATAAAATTTTGGGGGTGAGATACTCATTGTTCAAATTCCAACTTGGTAATTTATTGGCAAGTTGCTTTATCTCTGTATCTCAGGTACCTCATCCATAAAATGAGGATAATATATCGTCCATGAGGTTATTCTGAGAATTAATTAAGGTCTGATAAAGTATGTTTGGTATTTCCAATAAACCATAATTTTCAGTTCCTCCTCTCAATGATATTTGAGTCTTCAAATTACATTCCTATATGGGCATACCTGGAGATACTGCAGGCTGAGTTCCAGACTACTGGAATAAAACAAGTATCACTAAAAGTGAGTCAAATGAATGTTTTGGTTTCCCAGTGCATATAAAAGTTATGGTTACACTATACTGTAGTCTATTAAGTATGCAACAGTATTATGTCTAAAAAAACAATTACATACCTTCATTTAAAAATTAATTTAAAACTATTGCTAAGAAATGCTAACCATTATCAATGAGTTATGATCACTGGTTACAGATCACTGTAAAAAATATAATGATAATAAAAAGTTTGAAATAATGTGAGAATTGGGGCACCTGGTGAATCAGTGCATTGAGCATCTGGCTCTTGGTTTGGGCTCAGGTCATGATCTCATGGTTCGCGAGTTCAGGCTCCACATTGGGCTCTGTGCTGGCAGTGCGGACCTACTTGGGATTCTCTCTCCCTCTTGCTGTCCCTCCCCCACTCATGCTGTCTCCCTCAAAATAAATAAATAAATAAACTTTTTAAAAATGTACAAAATGGGGCACCTGGGTGGCTCAGTCGGTTAAGCATCAGCTTCAGCTCAGGTCACGATCTCGTGGTTCGTGGGCTCGAACCCTGCATCAGGCTCTGTGCTGACAGCTAGCTCAGAGCCTGGAGCCTGCTTTGGATTCCGTGTCTCCCTCTCTCTCTCTGACCCTCCCCTGCTCATGCTGTCTCTCTCTCTCTCCCTCTCTCAAAAATAAATAAAACATTTAAATAAGTAAATAAATTAAATTAAATTAAAAATATACAAATTTAAAAAAATAGTGTGAGATACCAAAATGTGACCCAGAGACACGAAGTGAGCGAATGCTATTGGAAAAAATGGCACCAAAAGACTTGCCTGACACAGCATTGCCACAAACCTTCAATTTATAAAAAATGCAATATGTGTGAAGTGCAATAAAGGGAACTATAATAAAATGAGGTGTGTCTATATTCTGAAGCATTGTAACACAAACTATAAAGTATCAATGTCCAAAAACTGGAAAAACAAAATAGGAAGATAAAACTTGCAAGAGCTACACCAAAATTAAACTTTTAGACAAGTTCTATACCGGAAAAATACAATTAAAAAATAACCTGACAAGATCCATGCCCAGCAGCGCCTCTTCGTCACAAACTTCTTCTCTTCCCCATACAGCTTCATTCCCGATGCAAACTCCATGCTCATTGGCTCCCATTTCTGCCCCCCATAACCAAGCTGGGCGACTGAGGACAACAGCAGATGTTTCAGGAACCTGATCAATGTCTATGTAGGTACACTGTAAAGAAAGGCATAGCAACAACCATAAAACAAAACAAAACAAAAAGTTACCAAATTCTAGAATCCTAAAAATCAATCAGAAGACATGTCCGTTATGAAATAAAGTGTAACTAACTTAAAATTTTCAATAATAAAGTCATTACCCTTAAAACATATTCAGAATTGACCCTAAAGCTTTTATTCATTCACATATTTACTAAGCATCTTCTATTTTAAAGCACTCTGCTAAAGAGAGGTGTTACTTACAAAGATCAATCAGATACAGATCTTGCTTTCAAGAAACTAAGACTTGCACATTAACTAAAATACAACAAAATATAAAGTATAAGGGCCGTGAAGAAAAATAAAAATGAGGTGCTAATGGAAACTTAGGAGAGGGATGAAATCTTTAAACAATTTGTAGAGGAGGATACATTGAGTTGAAGTTTAAGGGTGGAGACTTCAATCTCAATGTCTAGTATTTCTTAATTAGTGACCTCAGTCCCATACGGAGGCCTTATATTCAAGAGAATTGCTATAGCCACCTACATAGCACACAGACATCAACCATCTGGTATGTCCATAGTAGTGAAAAGAATAAGAACCACTGGCTTCCAGAATAGGAGAAACTTAAACATAGAGAAAGTGGAAATGGATCCCAGATGAATAAATAGTCTCAACATAAGAAAAAAAAAATTGTCCTGTAGACAGAAAACATCTAATATTTAAGATATTTTATTATTAGAATGTCAATAAAATGAAATCTAAAAAATATATAATTTAGCAATAAAAGCATAATGTTAAACTTTAAGTTCCACGTTGAATGGATTTTTAATAGAAATTTTTAAAGGATCCTTTAATTAATGTGAATACTACCAAATGACTGCATAAAATGCATGTTAATACCACATAAGCCTTTTTTGATGATAAAACTGCTATTTCCAGAGACTGGAATGACTCTCCCTGTTCTACACCAATCAGAATCCTTTTTGTCCGTCAAACTGCAGCTGAATCCCAGCTCCTGGGGAAGCCTTCCTTGATCTCTAGTCCGAATTAATTGTTCCTTCTCCATTGCTGACACAATTTGCTGCTCTTATTAAACCATCCCACTTTATAATGGGGTTAGTTACATATACATCCTATTCCTCTGCTAGACTCTAAGCTTCTGGAGGACAGAACTAGTCTTGACAGCAGGCTTTACATCCCTTGCCCTATTTGACATGCTTGCATATGATAAACATTCAAATATTTGATCTAAGAATTAACAACTATCTCTATTGTTATTTCAGCTTCCTCCAAATCCTTGAAACAAAAGACCAGCAGTCTAGTTCTGACTCAAATTATTTTTGAAATTTAAATTCTTAAATGTTTACCTTCTAGAGTCTCTGCCAAAGAGCTAGCTAATTAAAAAGCTGCTTATGATACTTTTATTTATTTTTATTATTTTTTTTACATTTAGTTTTGAGAGACAGAGAGAGAGAGACAGTACGAGCAGGGGAGGGTGAGAGAGAGAGGGAGACACAGAATCTGAAGCAGGTTCCAGGCTCTGAACTAGTGGTTAGCACAGAGCCTGATGCGGGGCTCAAACCCATGGACCATGAGATCATGACCTGAGCTGAAGCCAGACACTCAACTGACTAAGCCACCCAGGTGCCCCAAAAAACTGTTTATGATACTTTTAAAGAAAACCATTGCTAGTAAAACATGTACTTCACCTACCTGAAGATGTTCTCTCGCGTTATCATGAACTGCAGCAGGAAAATAGACTACTTCTTGTACTTCATCACATAATCTATCTGAATTTTTTCCAAAAATAATCCTGTTATCAACCGTTGCTGGAGGTAATGCCACAAAAGTATCACAGGAATAAGGTTCCATTTTTTAAAAACTAAAAAACATATAGAAGATTCAAAATAAAAAGAGAAAAACATTTTTAGTATATACAAAACAAAGTTTTACTTAATGACCAAGGGATGTTATTGCCATATCAAATGAAGGGTATTCAGTAACATTTTAAACTTTATACTGTACTACAGAAATCTCTAAGAAAATGACTTGGGAATGAATCTTGTACTACAAGAATCAATAAGAAAATGGCATTACAAGTAACTTCTTCTAGTCTATAGGTTAAATTTATCGTCTAAGATCTTTCTCTCTCCAAGTCTTCTCTGCATCTCCTTTCAGTGTTTCCATATTTGGGAACCCCTGCACTTAACTCTACTGCTATGAAGACTATATTTGTGTACACATATGAGTTTTCCATCTATGTGCACATATATGAGTCTCCTTCTAGATGATAAAATCCTTCAGGGCTGGGGGTATGCTCTATTAATCTTTGTATTCTCATCACTTGAACTTACAAAATGTCCCAGTATTTCCTCAAAGGAAGGAAGGGATCTCCTTTGAGTTGGAGAAGAATACACACAGATAATAATACTGAGAAGACTGAAATTGTAAAAACTCATTGAATCAGACAAATACAAAAACATGTCATTTAAAATACCAAACTGTTGATATTTCCAGGAAGAAGTTTACATATATAACTTATAAATCCTGATTATAGATTTTAGTATCAAGATTGTGTCTTCATTTGTAATTTAGAAAATCTTAAATCCTCAATTTTGGTAGATCATATTTTCTTCCAGAATGGACATATGGTTTAGAATTTCTTGCTTTCCCTTCTTTTATAATGCTCAAGCTCTAGAATGGCTTTACACAAACAGATACTAGCAGTTTATTTTATTTTAGTTTTAAGTTTCTTTTTTAGAGAAGAGAATCTTAAGCAGGCTCCATGGTCAGCAACCCTGAGATCAGGACCTGAGTGGAATTTGGATCAACTGACTGAGTCACCCAGGTGCCCCATACTAGCGGTTTAAAAACAAAAACTAAATTTAATGTTTCATTCAAAGGAAAACAAAGGACTCAAGTAAGAAAGAAACCCCTTCAGCCTGAAACTCCTAAGACTACTCTTTTCTGTTATTGAAAGAGGGAGGTCACTATTGCTGCTGTTCTTTTCTGTGTAAATTTCAACCTTTATGTCCTGGGTCACCTTCTATTTGTGTTCCAAAGTTAGTTACACCACTGCATGACGTTGCCAAGCTTTTCAATGTCTAACTAAGCCTCCTGCCTCATCGGTAAACATTAAATAGAATTTAATAAGACAATGTGTAAAGCGTTTTTGCACAGTGCAAGGAACATATCAGACACTCAAATGAAAGCTGTTATTATTTGACCGAAGAGTAAATTTCTCATAAAAGGTTTATTCTTGTTATCACACCTACCCCCTCCTCATGAGAGGACTTGGTTGGTAGATCCCCTACAGCAAAGCAGCCACGTCCACTCAAAACCCTGGAGTCCCAAGGGCCATCAAGTTGCACTAGATGATCTGTGCTAACTGGAATCATACGATAAGCTAAGGAAACATGTCACCTACTTAGGAAAACGCCTAGCCCATTTAGAAGGGGAAGGTTTGAGAGCCTTTATTAACTCCTAGTACACATTCATCATCAACGAATGTTTAGGAACATCTCTCTGAACCAGGCACAGTACAGCTGCGTATCCTCGCTCTCGTGGCATTGACATTCCATTTTACATGCTTTAGTTTGCCAAGCGTTTGCAGAAACATCTCCTCGTTTGATCCTCCCGATCCGTACTTGCTATCGTTTGAGCGAAAAGTTCTATTTTCAGAACGGAGGCAAGAAAAATCGGTGCAGAGAACTTTATGTAACTCAAGTCAGAGTTCACAGAATAAAGAGCTCGAACTTCAAGCACCCCTTGCCTCCCAGCACATACTCTGCACCCCAGCTGGCGGCGCTCAGCCCGCAGCCGGCTCGCCCCAGACCCGGGACCGCTCCCGGAGCCCCTCGGTCCCGCCACGCCGCACCTAGCCGCTTCCCACGGAGCTCCACAACCATGCACGCCCCTCCCCCGCTCCCGTCCCTCACCTGGCCCAGGAGCCACCCTCAGTGTAAGGGATAAGGGGTGTGCTTGGGCCGGCGGAGGAGCCAGCGGCCGGAAGCTGTCACCTTTGACCGCGGAAGTTCCCGCTGCTAGTGGAGGCGCAGTTCCGGTTAGGCGGCAGTGTTTGTTTACGTTGTTCACAGATTCAGCGGCTGTCTTCCCCAGCTTAGGCTTCAAGATGGGGAAATCTTTTGCCAATTTCATGTGCAAGAAGGACTTTCATCCCGCCTCCAAATCCAATATCAAGAAGGTGAGTAAGGGAAACCGGATAGGGCCCTGGCCTGGGATCCCAAAAACTGGAGGTGAAAAGAGGTGGGGTCTGTGGGATTTCTGGGACAGTCGCCTCTTCCCCAGGCCTAACGCCCGGTCTTCCTCCCCTTCTTCTCTACTGAGAAACTCACTAACAAAGCTAGCTTCCCCGCTTATTCTTCGTGAGCCGGGAGGCTGCCAGCCTTCGTCTACTCGGTCGGCTTGTCCTCTAGAATGTAAATCTGTAAAATACGGAGAAGTCTGATCATAGCGTTCCTCGTTACTTTCTCAACTGTTTTCGGTTTGGTTTTCTTTTCGGACCCCACGGATCGTGGCTTCTGAGCTCTGCTATGCTGTACAAAGGCGATTCCCTTTGTACATCTTTAAGATAGATGTTAAAGGGGAAATAAAGTCACCTCTTCCTCTCTTTAACCCTCCCGATAATGTAGCGTCTGCCAAGTGAACTCTGAAGTTTGGCTGTTTAATTTTTTTTTTAACTGAAGTATACACAGTGTTACATTAGTTTCAGATATACAACGACATTTGACTTTTTATTATTACTATTATTATTTTAAGTAATCTCTGTACTCAACGTGGAGCTCTAACTCATGCCCAGGAAATCAAGAGGCGCTCGCTCTACCGCCGGAGCCAGCCAACTGCTCCCAGGACAGTCACTTTTAGCCCTGAGACCTTACACAAATATTTAATATCCCTTTTCCTCAGCCTCCTAATCTATAAGTTTAAAATGAACAGTATCAGTTGCCTTGACTTGTGAAATTGTTATGAGGACTAAATAAGATAGTATAGATAAAGCTCGAACCAAAGTACCACCTAGCAGGGGGCCCACCACATAGAGGGATTGTTCGGTAAAATGTTAATTGCTCCTACACACATATTTATTTTTATTAGCCTGCTCCGGAAATACATATATTACCAGAGCTTTATCCTTGGCCTGTGCCTTACTTTATATGTTTTCTCAGGCAGTGTCCAATTTCATCATTTTAACCACTTCTTTACTCAGGACTCTCAAATCTACAGTCTCAGATTTCTCCTCCTAGCTTGAGGCACCTCAAGACAATTATACACTAGAAAGTATCATCCTGATCTCTTACAGGCATCTCAAACTCAACATATCTGGAATGGATATGTCTTTCATTCTAAATCTGCTCTTCAGTTTATACTTCCTATCTCATGAGTAGGAAATAGGGGTAGTAACACACAGCCAGTCACACAACCCAGAAATTCAAGATACATTCCTTTTCCATTACCCCTTAATTTAGTTAGCTAATAAACTCAATTTGTCTTACCTTCCAAATATCTCGAATTCATCTCTCCTCTTTATCACCACTACCTGTTTCTTAGCTTAGACCCTCATCATCTTCCACTTAAACTATTAAATTTCCTAACAGGTTGGGGTTTTTTTTTGTTTTTTGGGGGGGAGTTTCTTGGTTGGTTGGTTTGGGTTGGGTTTTTTTGGCCCCCTGTTTTGACCCCTCTCAAATCCATTCTCTACATAGCTATCAGAATTTTTTTTAATTGGCAACCTTATTGAGATATAATTCACATACTATACAATTATCCACTTAAAGTGTACTATTAAGTGGTGTTTAGTGTATTCACAGATTTGTGCAGTCACCACCTCAAACAATTTACAAGATTTATTGCTTAATAATTCCATTGTATTGATACAGCACATTTTATTTGTTCATTCATCAGTTGAATATTTGGGTTATTTCCATAGAGTGGTCTTTTAAAAAAAATTTTTTTAATGTTTATTTTATATTTGAGAGAGAGCATGAGTGGGGAAAGGGCAGAGAGAGGAGACACAGGAATGGAAGCAGGCTCCAGGCTCTTAGCACAGAGCCTGACATGGGGCTTAAATTCAGGAACTGTGAGATCACGACCTGAGCCACGAACTGAGCCAAAGTCAGCGCTTAATGGACTGAGCCACCCAGGTGCTCCTAGAGTGGTCTTTTTAAAAGCACAAATCTGGTCTCTTGGCTTCTTAGTAAAATACTACAGGATTAAGTCCTAGTTATCTGGCTTCAGTTTATTTTTCCTTCTTCATCCCCTATTGCTGTTCTCTTACCTCAGATTTTATACTCCAGTAATATTAAACTACTTAATTCTTGTTTTACACCTTTCAGCCTTTGAGTTGTTCCCTCTGCTGGTAATCTTACCCTGTTCTCCTTGGGCAGAATTTTGATCCTTTTCGAAACCCTGCTTGACATGTATGATGTTATCCATGTATAAGGTTATTTGTTGAAGTAGAGTTTGTAATGGCAAAAGATTGGAAATTTCTTAAATGCCCATCAGTACAGCTGGTAATTGGTTAAGTAATTGATGGGGTTAGTTCCACAGTAGAATGGTAGTCAGCCCTTCCTCCCTCCAAAACCAAGAAATCTTTTTTTTAACTGACCCAGGAATGATCTCCACTATACTCAATTTTATTTTATGTACATTCAGTATATATATGCAGTATATGTTACCATTATGAAAAGAGTGAGAAAAGACTGTCTATTACATATATATGTGTGTGTGTATTCTTCATTAGAATATCTTTGGAAGGATATAGAAATAGAAGAAATGATAATATTGGCTGACTATGAATATATTTACTTAATTTAAAAACTAACTTTTGGAGCATCTGGGTGGCTCAGTCAGTTAAGCGTCAGACTTTGGCTCAGGTCACAATCTTGTGGTTCATGGGTTTGAGCCTCACTTCAGATCCTCTACCCTCCTCTCTCTGCCTGTCCCTCACTCTTTCTCTCTCTCTCTCTCTCTCTCTCTCTCTCTCTCTCTCTCTCTCTTTCTCTCTCAAAGTAAATAAATAAACTCAAAAACATATATTGGTAAAAAAAAAAATTAACTTCTAAAAACCAAAACTTGGGCACCTGGGTGGCTCTGTCGGTTAAGCATTCACCTTCAGCTCAGGTCCTGATCTCATGGTTCATGGGACTCTCTGCTGTCAGTGCAGAGCCTGTTTCAGATCCTCTCTCTCTTCCTCTCTCTATCAAAAACAAAAATTAAAAAATAATAAAGTAAAACCCAAAACTTGATATAAAGCATTCTGTTATACCAGCCTTCCTCCCATTCTCTAAAGTTAATCACTGTCTTGTTCTATTTATCTTGTGCACATTCCTATTATCCAAATAGCAAACTTTGTTATTACACGGTTCATTTTTTTATTATGAAATAGCTTAAACATACTTTTTTATTAGCAGATTCTGAGCATTTTGAAGGCTAAGAATGTGTTTTATTTTTATTCCAGTCCATGATACTCTGTATATATTTAAGCTCTTGAGCAGTTGAGACTGGTAAAATAACATTGTAAAATCTAAGCCTTTAAATAAACGATAGTTGTTCTGTTAGAATACCGTGTTATTATTAGTGTGTTACTCTCCCAGGCAATGACCCCTTGTATGTCTTTGTTGCAACTGTCTTAATTTTGAGCTACAGTGAAAATTCCAAACGTGCTTTTTATTGCCTATCCGTTTCCTTCTACTGTAACATTACATTGCTAAGTATGAAGTCAGTGGAGAAAACTTTCAGAAACTTATACCAAAGGAAACTTTTGGGATAGTCTGTCCCTAAAGAGTTCTCTTTTCATTTCTAGTTTTGCTTTTGTTTCCATATGAATTTCTACTTGTCCATCTCAAACTGTGTCCCCTTAGGACCTCCTAGTTCATCACTACTAAAATATTGGTGGCTCAGTCAGTTAACCTTCGAAACTCTTGGTTTCAGCTCAGGTCATGATCTCATGGTTTGGTTTGTGAGATCTAGTCCCCGCATCAGACTCAGGACTGACATTGCAGAGCCTGCTTGGGATTCTCTCTCTTCTCTCTCTGCCTGAATGAATGAATGAATGAATGTTGCTGCTAAAATTGACTAATGGCAGTCTTGTCCCACACCCTCCTCCCACATGTATTTGCCCCTACAGTTAATAATATAATCTTATGTTAAGTATTTGTCCTCAGTGTAAGTATTTGTCCTCTAATTTACCTTCTTAAAATTTAGCGTATTTGGAGAGAACTTGTGTGTTGTGTGCACGGTGTGTATGTGTGTGTTTAAGAGAGAGCGCAGGTGAGCACGGGGCAGAGAGAGAGAATCCCACAAGTGACAGAGAGAGAGAGAGGGAGAGAGAGAGAAGCACGGCTTACCTGAAGTGAGGCGCGTGCTCACTCGATGCAGAGTATGAGCACACCCGAAGCAGGGCTCGAGCTCACCCACTGTGGCCCTTGAACTTACCAACTGTGAGATCCTGACCTGAGCTGAAGTCAGATGCTTAACAACTGAGCCATACAGGCACCTATGGATAGAAAGTTTTGACTTGCTCTTTGTATTGAATGGTTGTCAAATACTGTGTCATTTACTGTAAAGGCAGTAGGAAGGCACTGATACCTTTTTAACCTAGAAATAACCTGATTAAGTATCCTGACATAAGTTGTGTGTGGACTTTTTACCTCCAACCACTTTTATGATTTTGAAGATTTCACATAGGGATACATTCAGCCTGTGATATTGGGGCCCTTGAGCAACTCCAGGACATTTGATGCATCTCTGTCTTATCTCTTTGTTTCCTCTCTTATCTCTTCCCTTTTTCCTGCAACTACCTTTCAATTCCTTTTCTTTTTTTTCTTTTCCTTATCCTCCATTTCTCCTCTTTTAGAGTGTCTGTGATACCCATTGGCATTTGGAGGCATTGCTTAATCCTATTGGCTGTACCCTGGGTATTTTCTTGAATAGACATATTCCATATGGAAAGATTATCATTCTCATCTCTGAAGTAACCAGAGACTAAGTGTAAGAAGCTGCTGTACCACAGGGACTTAAAGTGGCTCTTAAATTTGATTTTTTTCCTGAAAGTTTAACTATTTTGAATGACTAGATTTTTTAAAAATTATTATTATTATATTTAAATTTACATTCAAATTAGTTAACCTATAGTGTAATAATAATTTCAGGAATAGAATTTAGTGATTGAGCACTTACATATAACACCCAGTGCTCATCCCAACAAGTGTCCTTCTTAATTAATGCCCATCCCCCATTTAGTCCATCTCCCCACCCAAAATCCCGCCAGCAACCGTGTGTTTGTTCTCTGTATTTAAGAGTCTCTTGTGGTTTGTCTCCATCCCGTTTTTATATTATTTTTACATCCCTTCCTTTATGTTGATCTGTTTTGTATCTTAAATTCCACATATGAGTGAAATCATATGAAATTTACCTTTCTCTGATTTATTTCACTTAGCACAATATACTCTAGTTCCATCCACATTGTTGCAAATGGCAAGATTTCATTCTATTTGATTACCAAGTAATAGTCCCTTGTCTATATGTACCACATTTCCTTTAATCCATTCATCAGTTGGTGGACATTTGGGCCCTTTCCATACCTTGCCTATTGTTGAGAGCGCTGCTGTAAACATTGGGGTGCATGTGCCCCTTCGAAACATCACTCCTGATCCCTTGGATAAATACCTAGTAGTGCAGTTGCTGGGACATGGGGGAGTTCTATTTTTAATTTTTGAGGAACCTCCATACTGTTTTCCAGAGTAGCTACACCAGTTTGCGATCCCACCAGCAGTGCAAGAAGGTTCCTCTTTCTCTGCATCCTCGCCAGCATCTGTTGTTGCCTGAGTTGTTAATTTTAGCCATTAAATGTCTGGATTTATGGACCTATATCAAGGCACAAATCAGGCTTTTCAGCTGTCATCTTGTGGTGATGTCATTATGACCAAAATATATTATATTGTAAACTATATACAATAACATTTTATATTTCATTATAAAATGCAAGCAAACTTTCTACTTAAGTTTTTTACTTCACTAATTTAGGTATGGATGGCTGAACAGAAAATATCATATGATAAGAAAAAGCAAGAAGAATTGATGCAACAGTATCTTAAGGAACAAGAATCATATGATAATAGGTAAGAAATTTCACTATGCTGGTGTTTTTAGAATAATTCTCATTATTACTATTATAATTAATCATTCCTCTCATTCTCTCTACATTTTACAATTTGAATTCCTCTGGAAGAAGGAAGTATTTTCCCTTTCCCTATTTAGTTATTCATTTAATCATTATTTCTATCAGTATGGACTCGTATGTTTATTTAATGGGTTATAATCTAAGGTTGCCTGGGTGTCTTAGTTGGTTGAGTGTCTGACTTCGGCTCAGGTCACAATCTCATGGATCATGGGTTTGAGATCTGCTTCAGGCTCTGTGCTGACAACTCAGAGCCTGGAGCCTGCTTCAGATTCTGTGTTTCCCTCTCTCTGCCCCTTTCCCACTTGCACTCTGTCTCTCTCACTCTCAATAATAAACATTTTTTTAAAATTTTTAATGGCTTATAATCCAATACCATTGTTATTTGTTTTGTTGTTCAAATTGTTTCAATTTTGGCTTTTGACTGCTCTACCAGCTTGGCTCCTATATCCATTGCACGTGCTCCAACCTTATTTTTTAACATTTTGTTGGCTTTTTAAAGTTTTTTATTTTATTACTCATTTTGAGAGTCAGAGAGAGAGCATGCATGCACATGTGGCACAGGCAGGGGAAGGGCAGAGAAAGAATGCCAAGCAAGTTCTGTGCTGTTAGCACAGGAGCTCCACGCAAGGCTGTCTCACGAACCATAAGATCATGACCTGAGCCGAAATCATGAATCTGTCTCTTAACCAACTGAGCACCCAGGCATCCCTCACCCCCACCCCAACCTTTTTTTAAAAAGGCACCATAAGATGGTCCAAACCTCTCTTTTATTTTCCCTGCTCTAGTATTGGAATCAACCAAGTTCGAAGGACCTTGATTTCTTTTATTGGAAAAAGGTATTTAGAAACCAGGTTCCGGGCACTAAGTGTGTTGACTGCTTCTCAGTTTGGTTATTCAAATGCACATTTATGAGTAACTGGTGATTTGCAAAGGTTTTTTTTTTCATTTCCTTCATTCAGAAGTGTCTTTGATAGCCAATTTTGTTCTTTAGTAACCTCATTTTTCTCTTTTAAGTTTTTCCTGCCATAGATGTTTCTTAATGTTTATGAATATTGATTTCTACATACTCCTTTTAAAGATGACAATAACATTTATTATTCCAATTGGATAAAGAAAGATTTGTTGGGATGTCAAAAAATCTATACATTCACTGTGCATACACTCAACAGCAACAAAAATAATAATTTTTACAGGTTTTTAATGAAATTAAAATGCCAATATCATAGCTTTACCTTTTATTTTATATTCCTGTTCAATTTTGCATGAAGTGGAAATTGGATCTTAAAGTTTTGATAATATGTTATTTTTATGTCAGTATAAACAAAATGTTTTTTGCAAGGGTAAAATATCCAGAACATTTTTTTAGGTGTACCGTTCACAGCATTAATTACATTAACATCGCTACCATCTATTTCCAGAATTTTTTCCATTACCCCAAATAGGAATTCTCTACCCATGTAACAGTAACTCCCTCTTCCCCCTCCCTTCAGCCCTTGGTAACCACTATTTTACTTTCTAAAGTGAAAATAAATTTGCCTATGACAGGTACCTCATATAAGTGGAATCATAAAATATTCATCTCTTTGTGTCTGGCTTATTTCACTTAGTACAGTGTATTCAAGATTAATCCATATTGTAGCATGTATCAGAACTTTTTTTTCTTTTTATGGCTAAATAATATTCCATTATGTGTATATACCATATTTGATTTCTCCATTTATCTGGACACTTGGGTTGCTTCTACCTTTGAGCTATTATGAGTTATGCTGCTATAAACATTGGCATGCAAATATCTATCTGTTCAAGTCCCTACTTTCAGTTCCTTTAGGTATGTACCAAGGAGTAGATTTCCTGGATCATATAGTACTTCTGTGTTTAGCTTTTGAAGAACCACCAAACTGTTTTCCATAGTGGCTGCACCATCTTACATTCCCATCGGTAGTGTACAAGGATTCCATTTTCTCCATGTCCTTGTCAATGTTTCTCATTTTCCTTTTTTTTTTTTAAGTTTATTTATTTTTGAGAGAGACAGAGAGTGAGTGGGGTGGGGCAGAGAGAATGGAAGAGAGAGAATTCCAAGCAGGCATGGAGCCCTCATCAGCATGGAGCCTCCTGTAGGGCTTGAACTCAAAAACTGCGAGAGTATGACCCGAGCCGAAACCAAGAGTTGAACGTTCAACCAACTGAGTCACCCAGGCACCCCTCCCTTTTTTGTTTTTAACAGTAGTCATTCTACTTAGTGTGAAGTGGTATCTCATGGTCTTGATTTATACTTCTCTGATAACTAGATGTTGAGCTTTTCATGTGCTGATTTTAACTTTTAAAATGTTAATTTAAGATATAATTTGCACACTTATTAAAAGTGTATGTTTTAAGTATATATATTTATGAAGTTTTGGAACCATCACCATAATCTAATATCAGAACATTTTCATCATCCGAAAAAGAAATACTGTACCCATTAGCCATTACTTCCCATCCCACACCCTGTTCCTTCTACTTCTCAACCTTAAGCCATCACGAATTTATTTTCTGTCTCTAAAGATTTGCCTATTCTGGACATATCATGTAAATGGGATCATACATATAAATGGTCTTTAGTGACTGGCTTCTTTCACTTAGTATAATGTTTTTGAAGTTCATCTATTTTGTGGCATGTATCAGTAGTTCATTCCTTTTTATTGCAAAATAATATTCCATTGTATGGATATAGATCCTGTCATCCTTTCACTCTCTTACTTTTTTTTCCACAGTTCTTTATAAATGCCAATAGAAATGAGAGAAGAATAATAATTATGTAACCCTTTGTGATTGCCTTTTTCAAATATAAGAGGAAATTCTATTCACTCTTTAGCTTTCATCTTTATTATCAATACTTGGATCCTATGAATCAAAACTTTAATTCAACCAGTCATTCAATTTATTGCAGAGCTTAAAAAAAAAAAAAGTCAAAGCATATCTCTCTAAACAGAACCCAAACTGGGAACTTTCAGTATTGAAACAGAACTAAAAAGAAAATGATTTTTGAGGTGCAACAGACATTGATTCCATCATAGTAATTAACCTGTTGTAGAACATCTTTAAACTATTCTCTCTTCTTTGGCTTCATCAGAGAATTTGATTCTCCTATTGACTCTGACTCTTATTACAAGCATTAATTGGATTTGACTTTCTAAAGAAATTCCAGAGAGACTCATTTTTCCAAAACTGTTTGATCTCTCACAACTAAGAAAAAATGTTGGCATTATTTCACTTAATTCCAAATTTGTGCTGGCATATAGGATTTCAAAGCTGTCACTATTTCCATAGCATTTCAGAGTTTAAGAAAAGCATGTGAGAGTGACCATGGCACTTCCCCCTTTTCTTTTGGGAGGCCGAAGATCCCTCAGGTAGTGAGAAAGTCTCAGAATGGAAAACCAGTTACTAAAGGGGCAGCACTGTTTGAATTTCCATTCACGTATTTCAGATGTTATCTCATCAGTGAAATAAAGTTTTGGAACTTTCTCTCTAATGAAAATATTTTCTCTTAATTCCTTTAGGGATTTTTGGAGATGGGGGAAAATTATTCTGTAATTTCTTTTCCTCCTACAAAAAATTGTTAACTTTATTTCTTATTTCATTTAGGTTGCTTATGGGAGATGAGCGTGTAAAGAATGGCCTTAACTTCATGTATGAGGCCCCACCAGGAGCCAAAAAAGGTACTTGCCTCATTTCCTTTTTTTTTCTTAATGTCTTTGATATATTTGCAACTAAAGATAGAACTACTATGACAAACCTTTTTTAAAAATTGCTCATCTTTTAAAATTGCTGTTATTTTGTAAAGATAACTTTAAAATACTATAATCAATACAATTGAATGAATGCTAAAAATATTTCTCTAATCTAGTAATATTTCGTGATGACTTTCTTTAATGACGACCTTTGAAGAGGAAAAAACGTCAACATCAACAGAAGTGCATTTATTCTCTTAGAATTTGTGTATATATCTTTAGTCCTCACTGAATATACTTTTGAAGAGAAAGCATACTATTCTGTCAGTGAAAAATATAAAAGTTTAAAAATTAGGAATTAATGTGTTTATTACATACTGTCTCATTCAATATTGTATTTGAATTTTTAGCAATTTGAATCTTATCTTGTGAAAGAAGGGGAAAAAAAGTCAAACCAATAACTTCTTACAAGTTACAATTAAATACTATGACATCATCATATAGTATAGTGTGGATACCAGATTTTAATGTTGAAGTTTTTAACTTGACCTACTTTTTTGTTTTTTACCCATATTTTGATACACTATCAAGAAAACAAAGAGGTAAGGTACTATTTTCTGTGTTTAGATTTAGTTGCAATAGATTGTAATTTAATGGAAAAATTGAAAGACTTCTTAATGAATGTTTTTAGAAAGAAGAAACAGAAGGAGAGACTGAATACAAATTTGAATGGCAGAAAGGAGCCCCACGGGAAAAGTAAGAACGAGTTTTCTTTTGAGCTAAAATATATTTGAGTTTTATCTGATATTCTGTCTTTTTTATAGTTTATTGTGAAGTTGGTTTCCATATAACACCCAGTGCTCTTCCCCACACGGGCCCTCCTCCATGACCATCACCCCTGTTCCCTTTACCCCCTCCCCCTTCAGCCCTCAGTTCGTTTTCAATATTCAAGAGTCTGTTGTGATTTGCCTCCCTCCCTCTCCCTAACTCTTTTCCCCCTTTTCCCTCCCCATGGTCCTCTGTTAAGTTTCTCCTGTTAGACTTGAGTGAAAACATACGGTATCTGTCCTTCTCCGCCTGACTTATTTCACATAGCATGACACCCTCAAGGTCCATCCATGTTGCCACGAATGGCCAGATTTCATTCTTTCTCACTGCCATGCAGTATTCCATTGTATATATAAATCACATCTTCTTGATCCACTCATCAGGTGATGGACATTTAGGCTCTTTCCATGATTTGGCTATTGTTGAAAGTGCTGCTATGAACACTGGGGTACATGTGCCCCTATGCATCTGATATTTCATCTTATGTTGCCTTCTCATTCACTAGAGAAGGTACCTAATGTGAAAAGGTATTTTACATGAGTTTTTCTATACAATTTATTTGATCATAGACTTTTTTTTAAGTTTATTTATTTATCTTGAGAGAGAGAGTGTGTGTGTGTGGGCACCAGTGGGAAAGAGGCAGAGAGAGAAAAGGAGAAAGAGAGAATCTCAAGCAGGCTCTCCCATGATGCAGGGCTTGGACTTATGAACTGCGATATCATGACCTGAACTGAAATCACTTAACCGACTGAGCCACCCAGGAGCCCCTGGATCATAGACTTTAATTTAAATAGTTTTTCATTTTTTAAATCTCAAATCATCAAACTGGAAACTTAATATGAAGTGGTATTTGGAAATAATAGATTTCATAGTTCTGTTATACATTTTATAATGTATTTAGAACTATAAAACTATTTTCAGAATAACTGCTGTTTATTAAATTGTTCTTGGGGCGCCTGGGTGGCTCAGTCGGTTAAGCATCTGGCTTCAGCTCAGGTCATGATTTCACGGTTCGTAGGCTCAAGCCCCATGTCGGGCTCTGTGCTGACAGCTAGCTCAGAGCCTGGAGCCTGCTTCAGATTCTGTATCTCCCTCTCTCTCTGATCCTCCCCTGCTCGCGCTCTCTCTCTCTCTCTCTCAAAAATAAATAAAGAGATTTAAAAATTTTTAACTGTTCTTAATATTGTGTTTGTACATTTTCTCTGCTTAACAGATATGCCAAAGATGACATGAACATCAGAGATCAGCCCTTTGGTATTCAGGCGAGTGAGCTATATTTTACTCTATAAGAATAATTTCTATTTAATAAATACTTCTTTACTGTTGTTCAAAAGGCATTTAAGCTGAAAAAGGTCTCTGTGGTTTTGATTTGTATCAGATAGTGAAAGGACTTAGAGGGGAAAACATTAAGCGTAGTAGATTGATAAAAGATAGTAATCAGGAATTTCATGTCTATGTAGATTCCCTGTATGTATGTCTGTTAAATTTTATTTCCTCCTGTTTAAAAAAAAAAAAAAAGGTAGGAATCAAAATTACCGAGGGGTCTCTGCAGTTTTCAGGAATTTAGAGAATTAGCTCAAGATCAAGAAAAGATGTAAAACCATTGTTTTAAGAACTGGGACAAACTATCCCCGATGGTCAAATTCTTGTTAGAACATTCTTTGGAGTCCTACCTTCCTTATTCATTTACATCTCGTCTGTGGCTGCTCTCTTGCTACATTGGCAGAGTTTAGTAGTTGTAGCAGAGACCTCTGGCCCATCAAGCCTAACGTACTTAATATCTGGTCCTTTACAGAAAAAGTTTGCCAGACCCTGGTTTGGAAACAGAAGCTTTAAAGATTAACTTTTTAAATTCGAGAAATTAAGATTAAGCCGTGATGTAATTCCTTTTTGGTATTTTACCATTTCCTTTTGGATAACACTGTTTTGTTACCACCACGTGACAATCAAAAAGAGGTAGCATTCAATTTAGATTTTAGCTAGAATTTGTAAAAGTTTTAGTATTTATGTTAAATTACCAAAATAGATATGGAATCTCTTTCCCTGGAAATCTTTTTAAAAATGAGAGTAATGTAACTCAGACTCTGCCAGGAGGTGGGGATTTGAACATTGCTTAGAGTTTTAGTATTTTAATAACTAAAGTAATGTTCGCTGTTCCTCAGGTTCGAAATGTGAGGTGCATTAAATGTCACAAATGGGGTCATGTTAACACAGACCGAGAGTGTCCTTTGTTTGGCCTCTCTGGGATAAATGCAAGCCCAGCTCCCGCCGGCGGCTCAGGTAGGCGCGGCCTCTTGCTTTAGGGTTTACATCAGGGACGAACAAGGACAGGTAAAAGGGTTTTCCTTTGATTTGTTGTTTTCTTTACGTACCCAAAATATGATGGTCAATAGGAAACTCATATATTTTAAATTTGAAATGCTATATGTTAGAATTTGATTTAATTTTTCCAGCAAAGGGCCCTGTAAGCTTGATTTTAAAGGTAAAAGATGGGCAAGGGCGCCTAGGTGGCTGAGTTGAGCATCCACTTTGGCTCAGGTCAGGATCACACAGTTTGTGACTTTGAGCGCCGAGTCGGCCTCTGTGCTATCAACACAGAGACTGCTTTGGATCTTCTCCCTCTGTACCTCCTCCGCTTGCACTCTCTCAAAAATAAAATAAACATTTAAAAAAAGGTATTAAGTATAGTTCATCAGGTTAGTAACCTAAAAATAGAAGGAAGAAATGGTTCTTTCTCATATTCATGTTCTCCTGAATTATAAATGTAGGCTTGACTAGAAGACTCAGCAATCGCCTCATTTTAGTTCAGAGATAAAATCAAAATTGAGTTTTGTTTTGTTTTAAATGTTTTATTTATTTTTGATACAGAGAGAGACAGAGCATGAGAGGGGGAGGGGCAGAGAGAGAAGGAGACACAGAACGGGAAGCAGGCTCCAGGCTCTGAGCTAGCTGTCAGCACAGAGCCTGACGCGGGGCTCGAACCCACAAACGTGAGATCTGACCTGAGCCGAAGTCGGAGGCTTAACCGACTGAGCCACCCAGGCACCCCTCAAAATTGAGTTTTAAAAGATGTTAAATATGTTAAAATCGAGTTTTACTTGAAAGTTGTTTACCTTCCTGCATATTATTGCCTACTTTAAAAAAATTGGTCTAATTTGATTTTGATCATTTGAATTCTTTTCATAAAAGGAGATAAGAACTGAGAAGTTTTAAATTTATCAGTGCCTTATTAGTATACTATTGCGACAGCCACACTGATCCAACTGTAGGTCATAATAAATTGTAATAGAAATAACTTGCTTACTTAACTCTGTAACCTTAAACAGGATACTTCACTTCTGTGAGCTTCAACTCATTTTGAAATAAGGGTGGTACTATAAGCAACGAGAAATTTTCCATGACACCCCAGTGTACAGCACACATATAAAGGCAGAGCTGCTCTATGAAAGCACGTGCTCTGGCCCCTCGGCTCACCCAGCTCAGATGCACTGCTTTGCTGTGCCTTCCGCTGCCACCTCTGAGCCCAAGGTTCACTCTCAGCATCTGGCTTTCGGCTTCTATTGTTGCTAGAGATCCTGCTTCCTTCCAATGGGCCTTAGGATTCAGATGCCAGTTCTCATATTAGGAGTTTAGGAATCTGAGGGGCACCTGGGTGGCTCAGTTGGTTAAGCATCGCACTTGGGCTCAGGTCATGATTTCACTGTGAGTTTGAGTCCTGCATCAGGTTCTGCACTAACAGGGCGGAGTGGTGGGATTCTCTCTTTCTTCCTCTCTCTCTGCCCTTCCTCCACTTTTGCTCGCGCGTGTGCACTTGCTCTCTCCCTCTCTCTCTCTCTCTCTCTCTCAAATAAATAAATAAACATTAAAAATTAAAAAAAAACATTGTCAAGTTTGACTTTTTTTCTCTCTCTCTCTTTCTTTTAGAGAGAGAAAGGGAGTACAAGCCAGGAGAGGGGCAGAGGGAGAGAGATGGTAAGGGGTGGGGGGCTGCGGCTGGAATTTTAAGCAGGCTCCATGCTCAGCACAGAACCCGATGTGGAACTAGATCCCATGACCCTGGGATCATGACCAGAGCCCAAATCAAGAATTGAACACTCAACCTCCTGAGCCACCCAGGAGCTCCCAGACACTGTTTCTTTAATGGTGTTATGGATGTTAGAATGAGTAGAAGAAGTACACAGATAGAATATTAAAACTGATTTTTTGGGGGCGCTTGGGTGGCTCATTTGGTTAGGCCTCCGACTCTGGCTCAGAGCCTGGAGCCTCCTTCCGAATCTGTGTCTCCCTCTCTCTCTGTCCCTTCCCCTCTCATGCTCTGTCTCTCTGTATCAAAAATACATAAAACATTAAAAAAAATTTTTAACTGATTTTTTTAAATTCCGTACTCCTCTAAAAAAAGATTAAGAAACCACATGTTAAGTGGGGGGAAACTATTTGCTCAGTGGTGAGAGAATGTTGGTACAGACCTTGGTCTGGCAGTCTCTGACAAAAGAATGTTCTACTGAACACAGTGCAGGTACTCTTAAAATCCACATACTGGTGTTCCTTCCTCACCTGCCCCCACTCAGATGGTGAAAGGAGAGGCCCCCAAATATGGGAAGCCCTAAAGAACACGGGAGTGTACTAGTTCATATATAAGGAACCCATTGGCTTAAGTATTTTTGACTATTAGTTTTAGTAGTCGTAGTCATAGTCATCTGATGTTATGTCTGAGAGGTGTGTGTGTTTTCTGGACGGGGTTGCATCTTCCTCGCTTCTCCTTCACTCCGGCCTTGTGGTGCCCTGACAGCCACGTGGCTCCTGTGCGGCTCGGGGCAGCAGCTTCGTTCCCCAGCCTCGTCTTACTTTGATCCTGCCTCTAGCCTTTTATTTAGTAATCAGTAGGCTTCCTTTGATTCTCTTTCTTTTATTTTATTTTACTTTTTTCCTCTTTTTTTTTTTTTTTTTTTTAAGAGAGAGAGTGCGAGTTGGGAACGGGAAGAGGAAGAGAGAGAATCTTAAGCAGGCTCTCTGTCCAGCTCGGAGCCTGACATGGGGCTCAATCTCACAACTCTGAGATCATGACCTGAGCTGAAGGCAGCATGACCTCAGCTGAATCAACTGAGCCACCCATGCACCCCTTGATTCTTTAAGAAAAAAAGAAAGATTTATTTATTGAAATAATCTCTACACCCAATATAGGACTCACTGACCCCAAGATCAAGAGTCACTTGAACTCCCAACCCCAAGATCAAGAGTCACATGCTACCAACAGAGCCAGTCAGGCACCCCTGCTTCATCTTGATTCTATATGTTATTTTTAAGTTTTTTTTAATGTTTATTTATTTTTGAGAGAGAGAGACAGAGTGCAAGTGGTGGAGGGGCAGAGATAGAGGGAGACACAAAATCTGAAGCAGGCTTCAGGCTCTGAGCTGTCAGCACAGAATCCGACATGGAGCTCAAACCCACAAACCGAGACCATGACCTGAGCTGAAGTCGGATCCTCAACCGACTGAGTCACCCAGGCGCCCCAATCTTGATTCTATATTAGAAAGTCTATAACAACCAAACAATTAAAAACAGTGAATTCAGGGACAGTGAAGCTGGTTATTAGCTCTTTTCCAGCTGTCCATTTATATTCATACACTTTGAAGTAATCATTCATGTTTTACAAAATTTTTGGACCCCATTTGCAATGGCGTTGTACTGCCATACTATTCTGCAATCAAGTGGACTTCTTCAAAATAAAGGGAAGTAAAAAAATTCTTTATTTTTTTGGCTCCTAACAAGTTTTAACATGAATGTAATCCAACTTGTGATGTCTGCAAATTAGTGAGTCTTTATCTGTATCTAAATGAATTGAGCAGTGGGGTGGTAGAGGATAAAAAGTATTAACTTTATTGAAATACTAGAGTTAACATTCCTAGTATATAAAATGTTCTTTCAAGTCAATATGAAATGCAAAGGAGCAGAGGACAAAAGGAAGAATCCAAATGGCCGTTAAACCTATGAGGACATTTTCAACAGCATTAATAACCAAAGAAATATGAAAACTAAAATAATATATTATCTTTTTACCTATCAAATTTGGCAAAGATTTAAAAGAATACATCCAGTGTTGGAGCAAGTGTGGTTAAATGAATTTTAATCCACTGTTGATAAATTGGAACACTATTTTTAAAGTCATTAGGTGATAGGCATCAAAAGATTAAAAACATGCATATCCTTTTACCTAGAATGTCAGCTTCCAAGAATTTTTAATAAAGTGGAGGCTCCTGGGTGAATCAGTTGGTTAATTAAGTGTCCGACTTTGGCTCAGGTAATGATCTCACAGTTCGTGGGTTCAAGTCCTGTGTCAGGCATGGTGCTGACAGCTCAGAGCCTGGAGCCTACTTCTGATTCTGTGTCTCTCTCACTCTCTGCCCCTCCCCCACTCGAGCTCTGCCTCTCTCAAAAATAAAACAAACATTAAAAAAATTTTTTATAGTAAGAAAGTGATAAGGTGCTCAAAGATTTATGGTACTGAAATAATAGAAACAGTCCTACATGTCCATCCATAAGAGCTTGGTGAAATAAACTCACTCATTTGTAGAGCACTTATTCTGTGCCAGGCGTTTTTCTTGGCTCTAGAACACAGTAATATCAAGACAGAAAATGGCTTTACTTTCAATTACATTGGAATGACACAAAATAAAGCGGCAAGAAAATACTGGATATTTATAAGTTCAATAATGAAAATTATATTGGTAAATATATATAATAAACTATATTATACTGTGATAAGAGGGAAATGGTGAGTAATTTTGGATTAAGTGGTCAGGAACGTCCCCCTCTGAGGAACTGGTGTTAAACTGAGACCTAACTGACAGGAAAGATGCAACCATGTAAAATCTGGGGGAAGAGCTGTTGGCATCTTAGAAGGAACGGCCTTTTTTTTTTTAAGTTTATTTATTTTGAGAGAGAAGGAGCATGTGTTGCACGCACAGGGGCAGGGGCAGGGGCAGAGAGAATCCCAAGCAGGTTCCGCGCTGTGAGATCGGGGCTCAGACTCACAGACTGTGAGATCATGACCTGAGCCGAAATCCAGAGTCGGGTGCTTACCTGCCTGAACCACCCAGGTGCCTGCAAGAAGGAACAACCTTCTAGAATTGGGAGCTGTAGATTCTGAGAGGCAGTATGCATGGTGGTTAAGAGCACGCACTGTGTCTGCGTAGCTACCTATGTGCCTGATTTTGAACATGTGCTCTGCCATTTAGTAGGCCTGTGTTGTTAAGCAAGCTACTCACTGCTGTGTGCCTCAGTCTGCTAATGTCTATAAAATAGATATCCTAGCATCAGCCTCATAAGGTGGCCATGAGAGCTAGACAAGTTAATATGGGGAGTGCTTGCAATAGTACCTGGCATATAATCAGCACTTCTTTTTTTTAAATAAATATTGGTGCATCCCCCCCCCCATAGGGTGAATATGAATAGGTGAATAGAGCTGTATATCTATGTTGACACATAAGGATATACTAAGATATATCAAGTAAAAAAAAAGTTAAGAAGGAATACTGTTTAAAAGTATATAAGGCATTCAGTGGTTAAAAGTTAAAACAATCAAGGGCACCTGGGTGGCTCAGTCGGTTAAGCATCCAACTTCGGCTCAGGTCATGATCTCACAGTTCGTAGGTTCAAGCCCCGTGTCAGGCTCTGTGCTGACAGCTAGCTTGGAGCCTGGAGCCTGCTTTGGATTCTGTGTCTCCTCTCTCTGCCCTTCCCCCACTTGTGCTCTCTGTTTCTCTCCCTCTCAAAAAAATAAACATTAAAACATTATGTTTAAAAACATTAAAAAAAAAAAAAGTTAAAACAACCAGGGTGCCTGGGTGGCTCGGTTGAGCACCTCACTTTGGCTCAGGTCATGATCTCATGGTTTGTGGGATCGAGCCCTGCACTGGGCTCTGTGCTGATGGTGTGGAGCCTGTTTGAGATTCTCTCTCCCCTTCCCCTGCTTGCTCTCTCTCTCTCAAAATAAATACACGTTTGAAAAAGTAAAATGACGTTTTCGAATCAAGTTATTTTCTAAATCTGTAAGATTTTGTTTATATTTTTTTAGTTTATCTATTTTGAGAGAGAGAAACTGCTCGAGCAGGGGAGGGGCAGAGAGAGAGAGGGAGAGAGAGAATCCCAAGCAGGCTCCTTGTTGTCAGCACAAAGCCAGATGTAGGGCTCATTTCCACAAATCATGAGATTATGACCTCAGCCAAAATTAAGAGTCAAGATGTTCAACCAACTGAGGCACCCCAAATCTATAAGACTTAAAAATTTTTTTAATGTTTGTTTATTTTTTTGAGAGAAAGAGAAATACAAGTAGGGGAGGGGCAGAGGGAGGGAGAGAGAGAGTCTGAAGCAGGCTCTAGACTCTGGGCTGTCAACACTGAGCCTAACTCAGGGCTTGAACCCACGAGCTGTGAGATCATGACCTGAACCAAAGTCAGATGCCCAACTGACTGAGCCACCCAGGCGCCCCATAAATCTATAATATTTTAGAAGCTCTGCCTTTGATAGTGAAAGGATGATTCACTGATTTTATGAAAATTAACTCTTAGAATTACTAAATTTTTTTTTCATTTTATGAGATAATTTTATTTGGCGCTATGTTTTTGACATCCTGCATATCAGGCGTAAGTTTTATTTTTTTTAATTTTTTTAAATGTTTTATTTATTTTTGAGACAGAGAGAGACAGAGCATGAGTTGGCAGGGGCAGAGAGAAAGGGAGACAGAATCGGAAACAGACTCCAGGCTCTGAGTTGTCAGCACAGAGCCCAACACAGGGCTCGAATCCACGAACGTGAGATGACCTGAGCCAAAGTCAGAGGCTTAACCGACTGAGCCACTCAGGCGCCCCAAGTTTTATTTTTTGAACTTCTATGTTCCAAGCTCATCGAAGATAATGGGTTCTACTCCTAGTTTTCAATCTAATCAGAAACATTAAATTAACATATCACATAAGAAACAATAACTCTTGGCTGTTTGAGTCAGGAAAACAAAACTAGAGCATTGTCTAAGAATCTATTTAATACAGAGTAACTGAGTGTTAATACGGGAGATAGGACTAAAATGACCTTTGAGAAATTATTAAGATTGAAACAGAAAGAAAGGTGGGCCAGAAAGACCAGAAGAAAAACCAGCACAGATTTATCTTGGATGGCTATGAATGAAAAGAGCCAGGTTTGAATGACTCAAGAAGTTTTGCCGTTGGATGCTTACAGCCATCATTTCCCAAACTTGCCTGATGTAAAGAATCACTTGAGTATTTTGTTAAAGATATTGGTTACCAAGCCCCTATTGAATCAGAGTACTGAGAGGATTCTGAGACTTTCACCCTAGAGGATGGTGATAATCTGATAATTTGAGAAAATAGGTTTAGGCAAAAATGATGCCATAGAATATTTGGGGTGTGTGTGTGTGTGTGTGTATGCTTAGAAAGGGAAAAAGCACAGAAGAAGCAAGTTGGTAATGTGTTAAAAGAGCTTTTTTTTTAAGGGAAATCAGCATCATTTCTAATTTTTTTCTATTGTAAACTAAATATCCAGTCTTAGAGGAGTGGCAAAATAAATTGTTGATATATTTAGTGAATTAAGGATTATTAATTGAATCTACATTATGATTCTGATAATATATAGCTATATGCATATACATAAGGACTGGAAGGAAACATGGAAGACTGAAAATAGTTAATAATTTGGTGAAATTACACATGACTCTCTTCACTTTTATATTAAAATGTGTGATTTGGGGTGCCTGGGTGGCTTAGTCAGTTAAGCATCTGACTTCAGCTCAGGTCATGATCTCATGGTTCGTGGGTTCCAGCCCCGCGTTGGGCTCTGTGTCAACAGCTCAGAGCCTGGAGCCTGTTTCAGATTCTGTGTCCTCTATCTCTCTGCCCCTTCCCAGCTCTCTCTGTCGCTGTCTCTCTCTCTCTCAAAAATAAATAAACATTAAAAAATATTTTAAAAACAAAGTAAAGTAAAATATGTGATTAAAATTGGGAAAGACACTGGGACACCTGAGTTGCTCAGTTAGTTGAGTGTCCAACTCTTGATTTTGGCTCAAGTCATGGGATTGAGCCCCATATTGGGCTCTTGGCTGTCAGTGGGAGCCTGCTTGGGATTCTCTCTCTCTCTCTCTCTCTCTCTCTCTCTCTCTCTCTCTCTCCCTCTCCCTCTCCCTCTCCCTCTCCCTCTCCCTCTCCCTCTCCCTCTCCCTCTCCCTCTCCCTCTCTCTCCTCTGCTCCTTTTCCCTGCTCTCACTCATTCTTTCTCTGTCTAAAATAAAAAAATTCTTTAAAAATGGGAATGAAACAAGATTTGGCTTTCAGACATTGAATATCTCATGGTATTCCTGAGAAGGTTAATGTTTTCTTTGTACTCCCATATTAAATTTATTTTCAGAATAGTTGGAACAGTTGAAGAAAGCAAAGAGTTACTGGTGTGTTGTAAAGAGCATATTCATGATGAGAAATAACTAGTAGACTGAATTAATTCTTTGCCTCACTCTTTATAGAAAAAGGCATTTGGAAAATTTCCATTTCCAATTTTTCCTTTAAAACTGACAAATATAAGTATGAGAACAAATACTGGTAAATACACAGGATATTTTTAATTTCTTAAATCCTGTATCTTACTCATCTGAGAATATCTCAAAGCACTGAACTCTATGATAAAATTATGGTAAAAATAGATCAGTAACTTTCACCATCTGTGATACCACAGAAGATGATGAAAGTTACTGATCTATTTATGATGTACTGTCAAGGTTGAGAACCATCAGCTTCAGCTGTATGTAAGAACAGTTGATATGATATGAAGATTTCTTAATGATATGGATGTTGTTTACAACATTTGGTCAAATTAAAAATGCAGGTTATAAAACAAAGTAGCCACATGGATTCCATTCATGTTTCTCTTGCTATCTTTAGGTAGACATATAGACAGATACTTGTAGCAAAATGGCAGGAGATAGACCAATATATTAACAGTGATATAATTATACATTTATAGTTTATAAGTGAGTATTATTTTAGAAGAATTGAAAATTTTATACATAAAAGTAAATTATTTAAAATTTTATCGCTCAGTTAATGTGTTTGAAGTTTGACCTGCATTTAGCAGTGCCACTTAACTAACACTAATAGAAACTCTTAAAGGATTCTCAAAAACAAACTAAAAAAACTCTACTATATCAAATAGGAAAGCAAATAATAATGATGTTATAGTCTGAGTTTGAATGCAATGAAAAATAAACTGGCCAATTTCCTAATCCACTTGCTGATTCAAGCTAAAAAAAATCTTTTCATTTAAAAAAATCACCTATTGAATAATGTCTCACCAGTGAATAGAGATTATTTTTGCAATAATGCAATTTCAGTGGATGCAGTTATCATGGGATAATCACACCCCTGGGGTACAGCCCTGTGCCTGTAATCTCCCAGGAGTGTAATTATTTCATGATGACCGCACCCCCTGGCGCTGCATTATTTCTATTATGAAATCCTTAGTTTAGTATATAAAGTAACTTACTTTGATCACTGGAAACTGCAAGGTGCTGTTAGAATGTTCCAGCTGTGAGGTTTACAGAGACCAGCTATAAGATTTACTTCTCCTTTACAAAGTTAAATTAGGCAATCAAAATGCTTCTTTTGGCTAAGCTGGTTTAGAGTATCTTTTCTACCGATAAGATCATCTTAACTTTGAAAGTTGCCTGTACTCTTAAGTACATCAGAATTATACATAAAACTTGCAAGCTTTGGTGGTGACCTAAATGTTTATAAAGTGTTTTTATATTACAGTATCGTTAAAAGGACTGCCCACCTGCCTTTATGTGTACTCTGTGGCCCTTGTTCTTGTCACCGACTCTTACCGTCTGTCTCTTAACATTTTTCGTGTATACTAAATTTTTTTAAATCCACAGGGTGGATTTTCAACAAAGTGGGTGTTTTTATTTTTGTTTTTGTTTGTTGCTTTCTTAAATAGATTTAATAGTTACATGTATCTGTATGCCTTCTACTTAATCATTTTGTTTCATTTCTTGTTTGTGCTTTTTCTTAATAGACTATTTTTTGAGAGTTTTAGGTTCACAGCAAAATTGAAAGGGAAGTACAGAGATGTCCCATAACACCCGAGTCCTACAAAAGCATAGCTTCTCCCATTATCAACATTCTCTATAAGAATTGTACATTTGTTATAACTGCTCACCCTACCGTGACATGCCATTATCTCCCAAAATCCATTGTTTACATTATGGCCCACTCAGTCTTGTACTTTCTGTAGGCTTAAACAAAGGTATGGTATGTATCCATAGTATAGTGTCATATAGAGGAATTGTGGAGTTTCACTGCCCCAGAAATTCTCTGTGCTCCCTCCTCTGACCGTCTAACCTCTGACAACCACAGACCTTCTTAGTATCTCCCTCATTTCACCTTTTCCTGAAGATCACATACTTGGAATCTTACATATGTAGCCTTTTCAAGTTGGCTTCTTTCGCTTAGTAATATGCATTGTAGGTTCCTCCATGTCTTTTCATAACTTATTTAATGGGTCATTTCCATTTAGTGCCAAATAATATTCCATTGTCTGGATGTACCACAGTTTATTGACCCATTTACTTACTGATGGACATCTTGGTGGTTCCAAGTTTGGGCAGTTAGGAATAAAGCTGCTATAAACTTATCTGTGTGCTGATTTTTGTGTGGTCATAAGTTTTCAATTCCTTTGGGTAAATCCCAAGGAGAGTGATTGATAGATAGTGTGGTAAGAGTGTATTTAATTATGTAAGAAACTGACGAACTCTTCTAAAGTAGCTATACCATTTTACATTCCCATCAGTAATGGATGAAAGTTCCAGTTACCCATATCCTCGCCAGCATTTGGCATTGTCAGTGTCATGAATTTTGGCCATTATAATAGCTGTGCAGTAGTATCTTGTTTTATTTTGCATTTCCTGATGACATGATGCAGCACATCTTTTCATATACTTATTTGCCATCTGTGTATCTTCTTGGTGAGGTGTCTATTATGGCCTTTGGCCCATTTTTAAAAATGGGTTGGTTGTTCTTAGTGCTGAGTTTTAAGAGTTCTTTGTATATTTTGGATAATAGTCCTTTACTAGATGTGTCTTCTGCAAATACTTTTTCCCCAGGCTGTTGCTTTGTCTTTCTGGGTTTTTTTTTTAATGTTTTATTTATTTTTGAAGGAGAGAGAGATAGAGCGGGAGTGGGGGGTGCGAGAGAGAGAGGGAGGCACAGAATCCAAAGCAGGCTCCAGGCTCCGAGCTGTCAGAACAGAGCGCAACGCTGGGCTCTAACTCATGAACCATGAGATCATAACCTGAGTCAAAGTCGGATCTTAACCACCCAGGCGCCCCTTCTTTTTCTTGATCAAGTATTTTTTTAACAGCTTTATTGAGTTAAAATTTACATACCATACAGATGAGCCCTTTAAAGGGAAGAATTCATGGCACCTGGGTGGCTCAGTTGGTTAAGCGTTCGACTTCAGCTCAGGTCATGATCTTGCAGTTGATGGGTCCGCATCAGGCTCTGTACTGACAGCTCAGAGCCTGAAGCCTGCTTTGAATTCTGTGTCTGCCTCTCTCTCTGCCCCTCCCCCACTCATGCTTTTTCTCTCTCTCTCTCTCAAAAATAAACAAACATTTAAAAAAAATTTTTTTAGTGTAGAATTCAATGGCTTTGAATGTGCATATTCACAAAGTTGTATATCCATCCCCACAGTTAAGTTGAAAACATTTTTATTACCCCAAAGGGAAACGCCTCAGCCCCTCACTCTCCGGCTCCTAGTATCCCTGAAGCCTAGATTAATTCTGCTTTTTTTGCACATTGCCTGTCCTTGACATTTCATATAAATTAAGTCCTACAGTATGTAGTAAAGAAGGTAGATTTAATAGCTTTTTTTTTTTTTGCCTTTAAATTTCACACTTAACAGCGCCTGAGTGGCTCAGTTGGTTAAGCGTCCAACTCTTGATTTCAGCTGAGGTCATGATCTTGCAGTCGTAAGATTGAGCTGTGCTCGCACTCGCACGCTCTCTCTCCCAAAAATAAGTAAAAAAACTAATTAATTTCATACTTAAACAATTAAAATTGCCTTTCTTCTCCCCCACCCCAAACACTTAACGTCTAGTGTCCTCTTCCCACGGAGTCTAGGCATATCACCTTCCCTACACATCAATTATGCACAGAGTATTGTCAGCCAGGGAAGCTCACCTAAGCCAGAGTTTTTATTAGGGTTTAATTATATGGTTTTGATTGATTGACTCATTGACCATGTAGTTGAACTCCTCTCTGGCTTCTCTCCCTTCTCCAGAGGTCAAGCTAATGTCATGTGGCTCAGAGCCCCAACCCTCTAATCACACGGTTGGTCCTCCTTGTGTGACCAGCCCCATCCTGACTCATCTCCTTAGCATAACCTGTTTAGGGGCTCACCATGAGACCCTCAGTAATGTAAACTGTCAGGTCCCATTTGAATAACAGACTCTCCTATCACCCAAGAAATTTCAAGGACGTAGAGGCTCCCTACCCGGAGCTGGGGACAAAGTCCAGCCAATTTCTTTATTACACAGCAGTTGTATTTTTTATATTAATTTAGTTCAAACTATTTTAAAATTTCTGTTGAGACTTTGCCAATGCATATGTTATCTAGAAGTGTGTTGTTTAATCTCCAAATACTTTGGGATTTTCTGACTCGTTTCTTTATTGATTTCTAGTTTAATTCCATTTTGGCCTAAGAGCATTGTTTGTATGATTTCTCTTCTGTCAACGTTTGTTAAGGTGTGTTTTATAGCCCAGAATGTGGTCTCTTCTGGTAATGTTCCACATGAACTTGAGAATATATATTCTTCAGCATAGTCTATCCAATGTATACAATACTTTATCCAAGTATGTATATCAACTAGATCCAGTTGATTGATAGTGCTGTTCAATTCAACTGTATCATGTTGGTGTTTTTCTTTTGTTCTCTGGAGCTGTTTCTGATATAGGGTAGCATTGAAATCTCCAACTATAATAGTGGATTTGTCTATTTCTAAAAATATTTCTGTCAGTTTTTGCCTCATATTTTGATGCTCTAATGTTAGATGCATACACGTTGGGAATTATTATATCTTGTGGAGTATGAAACCCTTTTTCATTGTCTCTTTATCCTTGGTAAATTTCCTTGGTCTGAAACTTGCTTTGTTTCAGATATATATATATATCCATCATTTTAATCTATCTGTGTCTTTATTTGTTTAAAGATTTCTTTTTATTTTTTTATTTATTTTTTTTAACATCTTTTTATTTTTGAGAGAGAAACAGAACATGAGCAGGTTGGGAAGGAGAGAGAAGGAGACACAGAATCTGAAGCAGACTCCTGGCTCAGAGACTGATGTGGGGCTTGAGCTCACAAATGGCGAGATCATGACCTGAGCTGAAGTCAGATGCTTAACCATCTGAGCCACCAGGTGTCCCCGGAATTTTTTTTTTAATGTTTATTTAATTTTGAGAGAGAGAGAGAGAGTGAACAGGGGAGGGGCAGCAAAAGAGGAAGACACAGAATCAGAAGCAGGCTCCAGGCTCTCAGCTGTCAGCACAGAGCCCAATGTGGGGCTCGAACACACAGACTGGGAGATCATGACCTGAGCCGAAGTCAGACCCTCAACTGACTGAACCACCCAGGCACCCCAGGATTTTTTTTTTAAGTAATAACTACATCCAGTGTTGGGCTCAAACTCAAAAACCCCAAGATCAAGACTCTAATGCTCTATTGACTGAGCCAGCCAAGTGCCCATGTGTCTTGATATCTAAAGTGGTTGTTTTGGGGTACCTGGCTGGCTCAGGTCAGTAGAGCATGTGACTCTTGATCTTGGGGTCATGAGTTCAAACCCCACATTGGGGATAGAAATTACTTTAAAAAATTAGAAAAAGAAACAGTGGGTTAGTTGTGAACAACATATAATTGAGTCTTCTATATATATAACAATATATCTTATTATTGACATAATTGGATTAAGATATATCTGGGGCGCCTGGGTGGCTCAGTCTGTTGAGCCTCCGGCTTCGGCTCAGGTCAGATCTCACGTTTGTGGGTTCGAGCCCCGCGTCGGGCTCTGTGCTGACAGCTAGCTCAGAGCCTGGAGCCTGCTTCCGGTTCTGTGTCTCCTTCTCTCTCTGCCCCTCCCCCTCTCATGCTCTGTCTCTCTCTGTATCAAAAATAAATAAAACATTAAAAAAAAGATATATTTATAATTGTTATCTGTTTGTTGCCCGTGTTCTCTATTTTTTTGCCTTCTGCTTTTTCTCCTTTCAACTGAACATTTTGTATGATTCCATTTTCTCTCAGCATATCAGTTGTACTTATTTTTTTTATTTTAGTGGTTGCTCTAGAAATTGCGATGTGAATTTATAACTAATTTAAGTCCATTTCAAATAGCACTGTACCACTTCACAAGTAGTGCCAGTATTACAACAGAATAAACCAACTCCTATGAAGTAGTACCAAGTACTTTATAACAGAATACACCAGCCAGACCAGGTATGACCAGGCATGGTCCATTATATTGTACTCCTGTTATATAACATAGTTCCTTTTCTCTGTCCCTTTTAACATTGCTGTCATACATTTACTCATAAACAATAATCATCCAGTATATCTTCGCTATTATCATTTCAAACAAGATGTTATCTGTTAGGGGTGCCTAGGTGGCTCAAATGAGAGTCCAACTCTTGATTTCAGCTCAGGTCATGATTTTATGTTTGTGAGATTGGGTCCCACATCGGGCTCTGTGCTAACAGCACAGACGAGTCTGCTTGGGATTCTCACTCCCCACGCTCTCTCTTTGCCCCTCCCCCACTCATGCACATGCTCACTCTCTCACTCTCTCTCAAATAAACTAAAAAAAAGATTCTTTTTCTCACATTTTTTTAAATGTTTAATTCTGAAAGAGAGAGATACAGACAGAGTGCAAGTGGGAGACACAGAATCTGAAGAAGGCTCCAGGCTCTGAGTTGTCAGCATAAAGCCTGACATGGGGCTCGAGCTCATGAACCATGAGCTCATGACCTGAACTGAAGTTAGAAGCTTAACCAACTGAGCCACTCAGGCTCCCCTCTGATTCTTAAGAGTAAGAAAAAATATTTTATCTTTCAGTTATTCCTTTTCAAATGCTCTTTATGTAGATCCAAATTTCTTATCTGTGTCATTTTCCTTCTCTCTGGAGAACTTCTCTTAAACTTTCTTGCAAGGCAGATCTGCTGGTGACAAATTCCTCAATTTTCATTTGTCTAAGAAAGTCTTTATTTGTCCTTCACTTTTGAAGGACAATTGCTCTGGATACAGAATTTAGCATTGGTAGGATTATCTTTTAACACTTTGAATATTTCACCCCACTCCCCTGTTGCTCGCCTGGTTATTAAGAGAAGTATGATGTGATTTAATCTTTGTTCCTAATTAGGTAAGGGTTTTTCCCCTCTGGCATCTCTTTTTGTCTTTTGGTTTTCTGAAGCTTGAGTATGATATACCTAGGTGTAGACTTTTTTGTAGTTATCATACTTAGTGATCGCTGAGCTTCCTGAATCTGTAGTTCGTTGTCTATCATTAGTCTTGGGAGCTCTCAGCCATTATTCAGGTATTTCTTTTGTTCTTTTCTCTCTCCTCTCCCTTCTGCTTCTGGTATTCTGATTGTGCATATGTTGCACCTTTTATAGTTGTCCCACAGTTTTTTTAATAGTCATCGTCGTCTTCTCCTCCTCCTCCTCCTTCTTCTTCTTCTTCTTCTTTTTCATGTTTTTTGCCTTTGCATTCTGTTTGGAAAGTTCCTACTGACATATCTTAAAGTTCACGAGTCTGTCTTCAGCCATGTCCAGTCTGCTGACGAGCTCATCAAAGACATCCTTCATTTCTGTTAGTGTTTTTTTTTCTAGCATTTCCTTTAAGTAAGCTGTGTCCAACATGTGGCTTGAACTCATGACCCTGAGATCAAGACTCCTCTAACCAACTGAGCCAGTCAGTTGCCCCTAAGTCTCATTCTTTTAGTTAGCATGTGTCCCCCTGAGCTATAACCTTCACAAGTGCTTCTCAGCTTTTTTTCTCCACCCCCCCCCCCCCCCCACTTTTCCCCATGTAGGTCAGGTTTTGGTAAAATAGTTTCCCTTGAGGGTAAGCATATGTTCAGGACAACAAATGCTCTGGACATATTTCAAAATGGTTATTTTCCCCTTCTTATTGTTGGAAGGTAAGTACAAGGAGATTGTTCTTGATAGTCACAGTGAGAACCCGCTAGGGCTCCAGGAAGTAACACTCATGAAAGTGTGGAGGCCGTGTGAAGGTTGTACCCCCAGGAGTTTTTAGTTCTCAAGCTAGGTCTGGCTTAGTCTCCAGCAATAGTATATTGCCCTTTTAAGGATTCCTATTAGTTCTTGATTCCATTGGTGGTTTCTGGCCTTGTTAAACTGTGATTCTCTGTATCGCCTGTCTTCTGTTTCGGGGATAGTGTCTTACCCTGTGGCCTCAATTCTTTAATACTGCTAAGAAGATTGGTTGATTTTCAGTTTTTTCAGCTTTTTGTTGTTATAAGGATGGGAGGACTTTCAAGCTTTTTATATATATTAGATGAAAATCCAAAAGTTATAAAAGCAACATAAAAGTGAATAAATATGGAGTCCAAATTGGTTAATGTTAGTTTCATATTGTATGAACTATTGAGTACAATTTTGGTTTTTTAGGCTTAGGTTGCTATATATTTAAAGTTACATTGCCATTTTTTAACTTAGATATAATTTTTAAAATATTTGCGAGGGACTCCATAAATACGGCAAATTTCATGTTTTTAATAAAACTAAATTTCAAATTCAAAAGGCTGTCACTGGATAGTTTTGATACATGCAGAATTTCTTTTTTCTTTGTAATGCCTAAGTCTGAGAACCAGCCACACCACAAATGGCTAAAATGATGTTAGGTATTTTAATGTTTACTGTGTCTGGATCCTCTCGTTTTTTTTTTTTTAATTTTTTAATGTTTATTATTTTTGAAACAGAGACAGAGAGCAAGCAGGAGAGGGGCAGAGAGATAGGGAGACACAGAATCTGAAGCAGGCTCCAGGCTCTGAGCTGTCAGCACAGAGCCCGATGCGGGGCTCGAACCCATAGACTGCGAGATCATGACCTGAGCTGAAGTTGGCCACTTAACTAACTGAGCCGCCTAGGCGCCCCTCTATCCACTCTTGGGTACACCTGGGCTTTTAGTGTGTTTAAACAACATGAAAATGAAGAAATAGCTTAAATTGAGGAAGGTATTATTTTTACACTTATTGCTAAGGTTTGCTTCCCTATTAATGCTCTTTTCCTTACCTAATTTTCCCTAACACTTGGTTTAATTTCCTGGAAGAATGTTATACTAAGCAGTAGCACTGATGGATGTTTTCTACAACACAGCTTTCACTTGCTGCTCCTCCATGGTTTAATCAGCCTTTTATGTTGTAAACATTTTGTTGCTTGAGAACATGTATGGGAAATGTAACAAAATCATTGTCTGATCATAAGCTTTGCTAGAAAGACATCTAGGAGCATGCTAGAGGGGTTTTCCATAGAAAGAAAGAAGATAAACTCAGGTGCCCATCTGGCAAATCTCCCTGAATCTGTTACGGAATTCCCTTAACAACTCCTTAAAGAAGTTGAATCCTACCAGCACAGCTACTCAGATGGACCTGTATCTGATGGCAGAATTTTTGCTTAATTTTCCAGCATAATTCTACTGCAGAATAAGTATTTGTGTTATCAGAATCTCATCAAAGCTCACCTCCTGGGGACACTTGGCTGGCTTAGTCAGTAGAACATGCAACTCTTGATCTCAGGGTCGTGAGTTTGAGCCTCATGTTGGATGTGGAGCCTACTTTAAAAAAAAAAAAAAAGCTAAACTCCTAAAATGGGCAGATATTAAAAGTAATAAAGGATTGGCCTCAAAATAAAGAAGTGATGCATCATTTCTTTCTTTTGTACAGTTGATCAGTCAGGGACTAGGTTTTTTGTATGCTTGTTTGTTTGTTTTTAAAGCATGTGGAAGCTAAGTAGCTGAAAAGAACCGTTGAACTTTTAAAGAGCTATAATCCAGTAAAACTTGCCAAGTTATGGTGCTTCAGAGGTCAAAATGGTGCTCTTGATTAATACTTTAAATTTTGGCTATTTTAAGTGATTACCAGTGGTTACATCATTTCTATTTATAAGCACTATTATAATTCAGTACTTAAATTTGTTGTTACAGTGGTTAGACCTTGAAATTCCACTGACATGAGCAAATTAAGTATAATCTTGTTCTGTCAGTAAGTGACTCTGCTCTGTGTTCAAGGCATGTGTGGGGCAGCGGAGGCTACACTGTTCCATAATCTCCAAGGAGTATTAGGATTCTCAGATCACAGTCACAACGCTCTCTCACATGATTCTTCCTGTTAATATCATTCCATCTCTTCAAAGTCTGCCACCTTCAAGAAAAGGAAATTAGCTAGTGATTACTTAGAAAAAGAAAATGAATGAAATAGAGTCCACCTAGTAAATATTAACTCTTGTACACAGATCAGACTTACCAAAGTTAACAAGCCTCATCGTGTTCCACTCACTCAGGATGCCCTACTTTTTACCTTTTCCTAAATCGTATGAGAGTTTGAAAATCAAACTCAGCATCTTGTCATTTCCTGGAAAATACAAGCTTTTCTGAATTGGGTACTGTGTAAACATCACTGTTTACCATCTTCCCTGATGTGTCTTATAACACAGGCTTATAATTTGTGTTTTTCCTGTTCTTTGATATGAACTAATTTTCCCAAAAAGATTAGAAGCTTAAAAACAAAGTTCTCCATTCTCTGAGATGCTAATGAAATAAAATAATAAGCTCTCAATAATACATACTGATTTTTAAATCACTTTCTGTGTTATACACTAGGGAGGAATACGTTGAAATTCCTTATGCCAGGTTCTCTCCATAGTTAGAAAGATGTGGCTCAGTTGGTTAAGCCTCTGACTCTTCAACTCAGGTCATTATCTCAAGGTTAGTGAGTTCAGGCCCTCTTGTCAGGCTCTGTTAACGGAGGAGAGCCTGCTTGGGATTCTCTCTCTCCCTCTCTCTTTGCCCTACCTCCACTCTCATTCGCTCTCTGTCAAAATAAATACTCTAAAAAAAAAAAAAAAGTACAATGTGCTGGTTGTATAGAGTTTGAATTTGACAAATGTGTGCACCCATGTAACCAATGTCTCTGACAAGCAAGATTCAGAGTTTGAGTATTACCATAAACTAGAAAATACCCTTCTGTCCCTTACCGGTCAGCGTCCTTCACCCACAACTGCTGTTCTCATTTCTAATCTCACATACTAGTTTTACCTGTTCATGAACTTTGTATAAATAGAATCATATGGTATGTATTTTTTGTGTCTGACAACTTTGACTCAATGTAACATTTTTGACGTTCACAGATGAATAATATTTAAGAGTACTCATATTCTCTCAGGAGCCTTCACGTTCTTTGTTTTTTGTTTGTGTTTTGTTTTGCTTTTTGCTTTATTGAGAGAGTAGGGGAGGGGCGAGGGGAGAGAGAGAGAGAGAGAGACAGAGAGAGAGAGAGAGAGAGAGAAAATCTTAAGCAGACTCTGTGCTCAGTGTGGAGCCTGATGAGGGTCTCCATCCCACAACCCTGGGATCATGACCTGAGCTGAAATCAAGAGTCAGATGCTCAGCCAAATGAGCCACCCAGGCACCCCCAGGAGAACATTCATATTCTTAATTAAAACGTGGTGCTAACTTCTACTACTTCATATTCATCACAACACAAATGACTCTTCTTAGTCCTCTATGGACTGTGAATTCATTTATCACTGTGAGTATCATCACTGAAATATTTGCATATAAATTAAGTTGAAGATATAAATTTGAAGATATAGTCAAATGTAAGTCATATATCTGTAACTCTATTGATTCTGGAAGGGAAAGTTTTTTCATTTTTAATAAATAGTGTTCTTTACTAGCATACAATGAGGGCAATTTTATCTTTCCTTGTTTTTATGTATTTTCCAGACACACAGACTAAAATGAAATGCTTAATTTTTCCTTTACATTGTATGTTTTAATATAGATCAAACCAGCTGTCTTCTGTGTGAACTTGAGATTAGGGCAGTAAGAAACCCTATTGTTTCCATCCTCCACAAGCTGAACTGGCAGAGTGTCAGGAAAGTTCCCAGTACGGAGCAGTTTTATTACGATTCGGTACAACTGGTTCTTGCATAACCTTTAGAAAATCATACATAAAACATTCTCATCTATATAAATAAAAATCACCCCCACGTTTTATTAATAGCTTTGTTCACTTTTTCCCTGGGACTTGTGCTGCATGTTCCTACTGTGCCCCCTTTTTCAGTCTTTTTTTAAGATAACTTTCTATAAGCTCTCTTAAAGGCAAGAAGGTTAGGTAATACTAGGAATCCTATATGAAAGATTCTTGATCATTCCCACCAGACACACATCTCCCTGTCGGGTACTATAACTGGTGTCTCTGCGTGGCCTTTTTGCCCTTAGTAACAGGGAGTGGCTTTTTTACTAGATTCAGTCAATTTAATTTCAGGAAAGAAAGACGGAAGAAAGGTTGTACTTTCATGGAAATAAGAATCGTAATATATTTAATTTGTAATCATATTTGGGGGCTTATTTTAAAACACACGTTTTTAACATTCTACCACAGTCACTATTACACTATAGTGACAGCAAAACATGCCAGGTTGAAGTCTCAGCCGTTTGTCCTTAATCTGGTTCATTGGCCAGAAATGTGTGTGTTTTCAGGTGTCATTTTCCTAAATCCAAACATAAGAAGACTTTCTGTATAATCCTCCTAACTATATGGTATAAAATGCCAAAATAACAATAATAAGCCTGTAGCTCTAACTACCAACTTAACAGGAAATACAAAGACTGGAAGCACATATTAAATGACATCACTGTCCAGAATGGGGGATGCCCTGCAGGACAGATAACCCAGTTTCTTCAACAAATGAATAGCAGGTGGGGGTGGTGAAAAATGTTTGAGATTAAAACAGACTTAAGGTATGTGTCACTTATACCTCAATTTAAAAAGAGAGGAAGAGGGGCTCCTGGCTGGCTCCCTTTAGTTGAGCATGTGACTCTCAATCTCAGGGTTGTGAGTTCAAGTCCCACATGGGGCATGGGGCCTATCTAAAATTAATTAATTAATTAAAATAAAAAGGGGAGAGCTCCCAGGTAGCTCAGTTGGTTAAGCATCTGATTCTTGATTTTGTTTCCAGTCATGATCTCACGATTCATGAGTTCGAGCCCCACATCAGGCTCTGCGCTGACAGTGTGGAGCCTGCTTAGGATTCTGTTTCTTTCTCTGCCCTTCCCCTCACTTACACTTTTTCTCTCTCTCAAAATAAATAAATAAACTTTAAAAAAGAATGAGATTGAGATTTAAGAGATATATGAACTAGATGCAGAGTGAGCGCCTTGTTTGAATCCTAATCTGGACAAACCAACTGTGAAAAGGTGCTCTTGAGACAGTCTGAATGTTGACTGGATATCAGATGATATTTTAAAACTGTCAACATGGACAGGTGTAATAAAGGTGTTAGGGTTTTTAAGAAATACTCCTTGTTTGTTAGTGATTAAATACTGAAGTGATACCTGAGATTTCATCTCTAACAAAGTCTAGATCTATCAAATGCTCTCTCAGTAACTCTATCAAAAAAGCAGCACATGGGGCACATGGGTGGCTCAGTCAGTTGAGCATCAGGCTTTGGCTCAGGTCATGATCTCGTGGTTAGTGGGTTCGAGCCCCAAGTCAGGCTCTGTGCTGACTGCTGGCTCTGAGCCTGGAGCCTGTTTCAGATTCTCTGTCTCCCTTTCTCTCTGACCCTCCCCTGCTCACGCCATCTCTCTCTCTCTCAAAAATAAATAAAAATCATTTTAAAAAAATTTTTAAAGCACGGGAAGTTGGAGGTAATAGATAAAATATGAATGGCAAAATACTGATAATTGTTGAAGCTGTGTAGGAGTACATTGGGACCATTACATTATACTCTTTAGGTTTGAAATTTTTTACTGTTTAAGTTAAAATAAAATTCACAATGAAAAGGGAAAAATTGATCACTTAAAAAATTTTTTTAATGTATTTATTTTGAGAGAGGGTGCGAGCAAGTGCGGGGGAGGGCCAGAGAGAGCGGAAGAGAGAATCCCAAGCAAGCTGCACTGTCAGCACAGAGCCCAGCGTGGCTCAATCTCATAAACCGTGAGTGATCACCACTTTAATAGCAAACAAAACTATATTAATTTTAGGAATAGCAGACCCTTGAAACCAACAGTACATCCCATAAATTATTGTGTTAAATTTGGGGGAAGGACGAAAGGCATTTCTAATGCAGCCTTACCTAACCAACGATTCAGTGCCCTGCCTTCTCCCACTGAATACTTGGAAATTGTAGAGGCTAATGTTCCATTTCAAAAGGAACTTGGAAAGGAAGACATAGCTGTTCCGTGGGAAGAGCAGAGGGACCTAGTGCCAACAGTGGGACACAAGTGTCTGCCCTCAGCCTCCAGCCTCCTCCTGAGCCGCTGTGGGACTCAGCTGGGGCTGCCGTCTAACGGTCAAGTTAGTGATGTAGCCTTCCTCATGGCCAGAGCTTGACTTCCTATACTGTTCTCCAATAAAATACCTATTTTACTGCAACACATCTTTTTAACCTCCCGTTACTTTTGCTTAGTTCTATAAAAATGAATGCTCTTATTGAATAGATTAGCCCCTGTACAAACATAATTTAGTACAACCCAATTTGCCTTCTGGGATTTTTTTTTCCCCCTGAGACACAGACATCAAGGTATCTTTCTAATAGTAAATAGTCTAGGTCTAATCAGGACATGAACCTGAACACCATAGTCACAATCAGTATTTTGATGCTTACCTGTATCACAGCAGAGAGTTTGCAAAATGTAAAGCTGTTTTCTTCAGTGGACCTGCTCTTCAAAGGTGGAACATTGGTTTTCATGCTATGGAGGCTTGACCTAGCCTGACTGAAGTGATCTAGAAAGGAGCCCTCGCAAATCTACATTTTAGAACAAAAGCCCTCTTCCTGAATTCTCTAAAATTATTCCACCTTAGCAAATTTAAGAGCAAACCAAACATTGCTGAGCCCCAAATCCAGTTATAGTTTGAACTATTAAGGCATGGACTCCAGGGAGCAGGTGGTGAAAAGAGGACTTGGGCTGGTGCTGCTGTTTCTACCGCCGTGGTGTCTGTGCCAAACTTGGGCCACACTGTTGGGACACAGCACCTGGAGGTGCCAATATCCGGGGTCCCTAGAAGCCACTACAAGGAGAGCCCATGGACAGATTTGCCGTTTTCATTTTTTTATTTTTTTTAATTTTGTATTTATTTTTGAGCGAGAGAGAGAAACAGAGACAATGTGAGCAAAGAAGAGTCAGAGAGAGGGGGGGACACAGACTCGGAAGACAGGCTCCAGACCCTGAGCTGTCAGCACAGAGCCCAGCGCAGGACTCGAACCCACAAACCGTGAGATCAGGACCTGAGCCAAAATCAGACGTTTAACTGACTAAGCCACCCAGGCGCCCCCAGATTTGCCATTTTCAATGGAAAACAAGTGGTGGCTACTAATTATGATCACTGTACACTTTGGATCTGGATTTGCTGCACCTTTTATTACAGTAAGACACCAAGTGCTTACAAAATAAGGATATTTTAATTAATCCATTGAACAGATGCGGAAAGGAGTATTTTAAGAGATGCAGTCTCTTTGAAAAATGGATCAAACTCTTGAATTCAACATAATATGTTTGTAAATAAACTTGCAGTGTGAATCTTTAATGCCTCTTCTCTGACACATGGAATGTAGAAAATAATTAAGATACTATACATGAGAGTTGTCATTTTGCCTCGGAATATATTTCTAAACTCTGTTTTTTCAACATATCTATATAATCTGTTATATCAACTAAACGAGAGCTGGAATCATTTCTATCAGTTTTACTGCTCTTAGCCACTGTCACAATAACGGGAAGGTATAACGATACCTGGCTAAATATATCTTAATCAAACCTGACTTGTCACATCTTTTAACCCAGAGCTTTTGATGATAGAAAAAGGCTTAAGTATAAGAATATATGAATAAGACTGGATTTTGAAAAATACCACTCTAAAAACATTTTTAAATTATGAAGACTATATCATAAAATAATCATAAACATGTTATAGCTACTGGCAAAAATAATAATTGCTATTATTTATTAAAATACTGTTTGTCAGGTGGTTCCCTACGTATTTGTAGTCTTTAGTGTGGAAGTGTATGCCAAGCATATGGCCTACACAGAGTTCACTTGAGGATTTGGAAAAATATAAGTGCTAGAAGAGTAAGGGTTGTTTCATAATCTGTCAGACAGGCTAGAGAGAGAGATCATTTTCTCAGAGTGGTTGGAAGTACTGTAATGAAGACGTAAAAAGCGTGTTTTTTAAAACTTCCAAAGATTAGATGTTTTGATGAAATTAGCAACCTCTCACCACAATGGCCAAGCTGTTTGGCCCTTTACTGGAGTAGTTTTCATCCTAATCCTTAGCATGTTCGCTTTCTGAATTCATTTGACATCTTAAAAAGCTGTTAACAAGGAAATGGAGTTTTGATGCTTCAGAAAACACATTTTCCACTTTATAAAATTGTGTTCTTCTTTCAGTTGTTCTGGATAACGTGAATGGAATGGTAAAGCCCATAGAGCCAGTAACAGTAACTACCTCACTTTTACCATAAATGCTATTGGCCAGTGAACGGGTTTGAATTTTACTGTCTTTTTGTCTTCCATGGTCACGTGTAGGTGAACATGCAAATAACTAGGAAAAGACCAACAAAACAGCGTAAAGAATAATAGATGAAGTATTTAATCAATGAACTAGAGAATCCATTGTGAAGTTTCACTGTCCTCTACCCTCCCTTATGAATTGCTTCTTAGTAGGCACTGTCTTTATTCTTCCTTATATTCTGGATAGATTGCCCAGTGTAGTACATATAAGAAAGTATAAATGATTTGGGGGCACCTGGGTGGATCTGTTGGTTGAGCGTCAACTCTTGATTTCAGCTCAGGTCATGATCCCAATGTCACGGGATTGAACCCCACACTGGGCCCTGTGCTGAGTGGAACCTGTTTGAGAGTCTCTCTCTCCCTCTGCCCTTCTGCCCCACTCATATGCACTCTCTCTCTAAAAAAAACAAAACAAAAACAAGAACAAAAAAAACCAAATGATGATTTAGGCCAGAGACATTAAATAGCTTTCATGAAAAGTTGTTTTTTGCTACCGCAAGGAAAACAGAATGAAACTGAAATATATGAAAGAAAGAGGAAAGGGTGTCTCCTTCAGTATGGTAAATCTAATAATGTTTGAGGGAAGGGCAAAGACCTTTTTTTTTTATTACTTTTTAATTGTATCTATCTTTAATCCATATTTATTTTTAGTATATACTGTGTAACCAAAAAGAAGATTGCTCTTCAACTTGGGATTTTGCAAAAGTAGAAACAGCAACTTTTGAAAAATACAACATATAGATACTTATAGGCAGCCTAAAATTGCTTTTCACCAACCACAAACTAATAACTAGAAATTTCAGACTGTGAGTATATGTATATATGGAAGATTAACAAGTGTTTCATAGTTATCTGTAGCGTGTGTGTGTGTGTGTGTGTGTGTGTGTGTGTGTGTGTGGTGTTGATAATTAGCAAACAACATGACAATGTATTCAGTATTGGTATTCGATATGTGAGGATGAGGAATTTTGAATTGGAAACTAGAATAATAAATTGCTTATGTACCTTTAAAAGTATCTTTTTTAAATTGAATTTTTACTGAGAGAATAACTATTAAAGTTTAATTTCGGGTTTTTTTTTTTACCACTTTTCTTTGATTTTATACTATAAACCGCCAAGCAGATAACAATCTAAATGTATCTTTTCAGTGTGACAAAGTTACATAAGAAGAGAATCCCCTAGCATGTAAAGAAAAATGCAATTATTTTCTATTCTGAATCTCCAGACTGCTGTTTTAGAAAATCATATCTGATTATTTGCTCAGCAGAAGATTATTGAGTTGATTTAGCTGTGATTTTACTTAACAAAGCTTCAAATGCACTCCTACTGTGGAGTCCAAAAAAGGTAGAGAGATATAAATGATACATTCAAACTGCGATTTTTGTGAACAGGGCCATCGATGCACCCCTCGGAGCTAATAGCGGAGATGAGAAACAGTGGGTTTGCACTGAAACGAAATGTACTGGGGAGAAACTTGACCGCAAATGATCCATCACAGGTAATGATCTTTTTATCGGTAAGCTGAAAATGTCTATAAATCTAAATGTGATTGCTTGTGAATTGCTACTTAATGTTTTCCAATATGCATATATCCATAGGAAAGCAAGATAGAGCAGATACCTAAAATGTATTTTGACTTTGATTCTTTATTATTTTAACCTAAATGAGAAGTTGTTTTTAAACCTATATTTTTAATAAATGAAACTGCTCCTTTAGGTTTATGTGGATAAAATGTCTAACTGAACTGGTGATATGGTTGTTATTTTTTACTTCCTGCTAACTTACATTAAATTGAACCAATAGGAAGAAATGGATAGAAGCAAACTCCTAAAAATTGTAGAAAATATTTTAAACTTACTTAATTTATTGAACTATACATAGATCCAGAAGATGGTTACATTTGAAGGGTTGTGAATATTTTAATGAAAACTATTTTATTTAATGAGGAAACTGGAGCCCAGAGAAGTTAAGTGATTGCCCTTGTGGCTCTTGTGACTGTCTGGAGACAGAGCTGACACTAAAACCCAGACTCCCATTGGCATAACCTGTGGTACTCCGAAAAGGGGCAGATTACTTTGCAAACATTGCTAGGGACTGTTCATAGACCCTGTATCTTCATATATTTGTCTTGTTTGATATATTGGTATGTATTTGATAATCCTATATTTGATAATGTACTGTTGAATTTATAAAGGCTAAAATTTTGGATGTTTTGACTTTCCTATAAAGTTCATGATCTTCTTGGTTTTAACATTTTAAACTCTTAAGTGTTTAAATTTTTTTTAATGTTTATTTTTGAGAGAGAGAGACAGAGTGCAAGCAGGGAGGCCAGAGAGAGAGAAATGCAGACTCTGAAGCAGGCTGCAGGCTCTGAGCTGTCAGCCACAGAGCTCAATGTGGGGCTTGAACCCACAAACTGCAAGATCATGACCTGAGCCGAAGCCTGAGGCTTAACCAATTGAGCCACCCAGGCGCCCCTAAACGCTTAAGCGTTTAAATTTGAATTCAAGAGATGGAGAGTAGAAACCATGCTATAAACGATTTGTCTGTGTTTCTCTATCTTCCTCTTTCTGATAAAGCTCGTTAATGCTGACCGAGCTCCTGATGCATGATCCTCCTTGACTGGACACTACAGAAAAGGTTTTAATTCTCCCCACCCCACTTCTCAATCCAGAATGTCCTACTCATCTCTAGTATGGGTTTGACAAAATTTCTGATTTGTAAATGTCTTGCAGTCTAGCAATTTAATGATGTCTTTGTTGATTCAGGAATATGTTGCAAGTGAGGGTGAAGAAGATCCAGAAGTCGAATTTTTAAAGTCACTAACAACCAAACAAAAACAGAAACTTCTCAGGTAATTAAACATAGTATATTTAATGGATTCAATTATTTTTTTCTTATATTTTGTCCTATGCATCGTGTTGATTTATTTTTCAGCTATAGTAATACAATTTTGTCTTTCTTTCAGTACCATGAAAGTGAGTGTAAGATTATATACTCAGAATAACACAAAATCATTGTACTTTTCAGAACATTTAGTTTGGAAATAGATTTATTTGTAGGTTTTACTTTTTGTACTAGATTGGTACATATATTTGCATACTATTTATTCTTATAAAATATGGGCCATGTATTACTCTTTTTATGATATTTTTATGAGGAATGCTGAAAAATATTTAAATATGAATCTTAGTTAAACAGACTACCTCTGGCATAAAGAATCCAAGAAATGTCTGCTGAGTCCAATAGAGGGAGCTCATGATGTTTCAGTGAGTGGAGTTTTGAGAATGGCTGGACAGAACCCAGTGAAGCCGTTTTTATTTTAGAGTAACTCAAGCACCAGAACAAGTCACTCTTCTGAGAACATGAAGTACTCTTTAGAAACTCGGAATATGCCTTAACAGAATTGTCCTAAACAGTTGTTGAAAACCAGTACGTGATTATTTTATAAAAGAAAAAAAGAATCCAAAAAAATGTAAAGTGTATTCTTCCTTAGAATTCCTGGAGAATATGCCCTTCAAGTTTGATAACGCAGTGTTGATTAATTATTTCCATACTTTAAATTAGTACAACATTGGGGTGCCTGGGTGGCTCAATCAGTTAAGTGTCTGACTTCAGCTCAAGTCATGATCTTGCCGTTCCTGACTGAGCCTGGAGCCTGCTTCAGATTCTGTGTCTCCTTCTCTCTCTCTCTGCCCCTCCCCTACTCACACTCTGCCTCCCTCTCTCTGTCTCTCTCTCAAAAATAAACATTAAAAAAAATGTAATAGTACAACATGTAATTAATTTTTCATATGATTATAGCTATATATTTAAGTTTTTATGTTTTATAAAGCTTTCTTGAGGTGAGGATGTCCATTTATTTAGAGTGCTATGTAATTTCAAAATCTGAATCAGTAAGAATTGTTTTAAATAGTCGTTGCTATTGAGGAAAATATAGTGGGACAATTGGCTTAATGCATTTAATTTTTTATGTGACTTGAATAAAAGGAAGGAAATTATTTGTAATTTAATAAAGAATACATTTATATCCAAGTCCCAATTTCAGTAGTGTCTAAGAGAATATGTCTATTTAAAATTTTATATTTGTCAACAAAAGGACTGTTTTTACATAGTATGTTATTACTGTTTTCCCAATAACAGGAAATTGGATCGACTTGAGAAGAAAAAAAAGAAAAAGAAAAAAGATAGAAAAAAGAAAAAGCTTCAGAAGAGCAGGAGTAAACACAGAAAACATAAAAATAAATCCCCCTCTTCCTCCTCTTCTACCTCCTCCTCGTCCTCCTCCTCCAGTGAGACTTCAGAAAGCAACAGTGAGAGTGACAACAAAGAAAAGAAAATACAAAAGAAGAAAAGAAAGAAAAATAAGTGTTCGGGGAATAACAACAGTGATTCTGAAGAGAAGGACCAGTCTAAGAAGAGAAAACTCTATGAAGAACTTTCTAGCAGTCACCATCACAAGGAAAAACCTAGGTCTTTAAAACCAGAGTGTTCTCGGGAGAATAGCAAACGGAGCCGTTCAGACTCCGACAGGAAGTCCAGAAGCCCAGAGAAGAGAGGGCCTGAAGGAAGCGAGAGGAGCAGCAGGAGCCAGAGCAGGGAGGGGAGGGGCCGGAGAGGCCGAAGCCGAAGTCACGGTGGTCACCAGCACAGAGAAATAAGAAAACGGCCGCAGCGGAGTCCCAGTGAAGAGCGGCGCGGAGGACATGGCCCCCGGAGCCGAGGCTCGGGTGTCCCCCGAGGGGGAGGACCACACAGAGAGAGCCCGGGCGAGAAGCGCACCTGCGCCACGCAGAGAGAACGAAGCCGAAGTAGAGAGAATAAGGAGAGACTGTATGTGACAATTACCTGGGAATAAAAATATCTCTGCTCCCTTACTGAATACCTGTGGCAAGGGCTAAATTACATGCTACTGTCTTTCTAATAAAAAAGCTTTGTTTTAATTTTCTGTCCCTGAAAACTGGCATATCAAATACAAAAACTACAGGAGTCCTATAGGAATGAACTTTGCAAATATTTGTAGGTAACTCTCTTATGGAGCTGTAAAAATATTTTCTGTGGAGAACTGTCTCTTGTGCCCCTACTACATAAAAAACCCCATATAATTCTGGCATTTTCTTTGTTCTGAAACATTAAAAGAATAACAGTACACTGAATGGGTACAATTTAATTTTTGTTGGGGTTTTTTTTCTGTTCAAATTTATTACTTTTAAGATTTGAATTTACTTGAAGCAAAGTATAATCATTGTTGAAATCCTCTAGTATGAATTCAGCAGTGGACATGATCGCTGTTTCCTTGAGACATTTAAACTCCCTTCCGGTGCTCTGTTCTACCAATTCCGCTTGGGTGACACCCTGGTTTTCTGGGTTGCCATACAGATTGCCTCAGACTTCAAACCCCGTAAATGCATCATACAGTTCTGGAGATCCGAAGTCTGAACGGGGTCTCCCTGGGCTAAAATCAAGGTGTCGCAGGCTTGGTTCCTCCTGTGGGCTCGAGGACAAACTCCGTTTGCTTGCCTATCTCCAGTTTCTGGAGCACAGCTGCGTTCCTTGGCCCCTGGCCCCTCCTTCCATCTTCAGAGCCGACAAGGGTGACGTGAAGTCCTCCCATGTCATCGCACCGCCACTTGGATGTTCTGCATCCCTCTCCCACCTTTGAGGACCTTGGTGATTAGAGGGGGCCCACCAGAGAAGCTCCCTACTTTAACAAACTGATTAGCAACCTTCATTCTGTCTGTAACCTTAATTCCCCTCTGCCATGTGACCTAACAGCTCCAGGGAGGGGAACGGGTGCGTCTCTGAGGGACCTTTCTTCTGCCTTTCCACGACTGGCATACAACTAACTGTTAAAGACTTCACTTCTAACGGCTAAGCATTTATGTGATGTTATTAATGGGGTATTGTAAACTATTAAACATATTCCATGAGTATAGGTATATAAGGCATATTTAAATGTAGCTGCACATTTTCCCCTGAGCCTTAAAGGAGATGGCAAAGGAAAACTATAGAAAACATTGCTTGGTACAAGTTACAAGTAACCTGCAATTCGGAAAAACATGTACTAAAGATCATGGACAAGGTATTTCTGTTTATCAGCCATTTGAAAGACTTTGGTCATTTAATACAACACCAAGGGTTGGTTGGTTTGGATCGTTTTGAGTGTTGGCTGTCGTGATTCATAAATTCTGTAAAAAAGTAAGTTTGAAAGGAGTTTTTTTAAAAACCACTTCATTTAGTCTAATATATAGGTCTTCGTCATGCATATGCGCACACACACATATCCTCTGGTTTAGAAGAAACTAAAGGAATAAGCAACCCTTTGATTATTTAGATTCTTAAGAGAGTTGGGAGTGGGGGCAGAACTTGAATTTCTTTTACAGTATTCTTTAATAACAGCACACCTCAGATCCCTTTCCTTCATTAAAAAAAAGCATGCATTTGAAATTGATAAAGACTGCTAATTTACACCTTGAGTTCATCAGTGTTGCACTGATTATTTTCTATCATATGCCTTTTTAGACTTTATAATTTTTGTAATGTCAAAACCTATGCAACACTTAACTGCCTCAAAGGGTTTCTGCACCAATACAGTGTTCATGAAGAGAAATGTTGAAATGCATCCTGTAATTAAAAGTGAATTAAAGAAACACATTGTCATTTCTTACACTTTTTTCATTTGACTTTCACAAGAGTGTGATCCACTTTTAACTTTATATAAATGGCCATGAAAAAAAAAGTCATGAGAAGAAATGTTTTCCATCTCTGGTTTAATTTTCCTTCACTGTGGAGACAGGAACTATCGGGTACTACTAATAGCCCCACTAGTCTTCTCATCTAATGGTAAGAAAAATTCCTGTGTGATTCTGGAGGATGTGGGTTTGCTGTTTGGCTTTCAGCTTGGTCACCCAAGGGTGCTAGACAGCCCCCAAAGGGCTAGCGTCAACTCTGCAAAACGTAGAAACCGAAGGGAGGGGTTGTCACGTACAGTCCTGGCATGGCAGCCCTGTGGAGGCGCTCTCGTTCTGCATACTCAGACGGGCTTAAGGAATTGGAAGTGATTTTTTTTTTAATTAAAAAAAATGTTACTACATCTAATCCTACTTTTGCTTTTGAAATAACAAGGTAGAAACCAGAGATCAACAACCGAATATAAAGGACATCTAGTTGTAGGTGTGGAGATTCCCCTCAGTACCGAGAGCCAAAGAGTCCTCCCGCTTTAAGAAATCTGATTCCAGAACCCAAACAAGCCCTCCACAGTGACATATTTTAGAAAACCACGAGAAAAGTCTGGTAATATTCATCATTCTTCTTAGCCTTACTAAAGAAATTCTTATAAAGAAATCTGGGCATTCCTGACATTTGTCCACGGGCCTCAGACTGCACTTGCGGAACAAGAGCGCAAGCTCTGGGGCACCCTCACTGCCCCCCTCTTCCGGGCCTAACATTTAACATAATTTAACACGATGGCAAACTAATTCCTGTAGGAGGTGCTGTCGATTTACAAACAGCCAGGAAAGATCGGGTTACTAGGTTAGGACTTGTTTATTTATCCGGATGTCTGTGTGCCAAGTTGGCCCTAATTTCAGGTAATAAATGTGCCCAAACAGGCAGAGAGGGTGCTGCAGCGTGGTGGCCTGTCTGCTTACCTTGCAGTGCTTAGCTTGAGTCCTAGGGTTTTAAGCAGAAGAAAGCTTTTTATCTGTAAGGCCTGGAGAGACCTCTCTTGCTGTTCTTTCACGAGACTGCTTGCTGTTGGGAAGCAGATCAGGCCCTGCCGCTGGGAGCCCGCGTTTCCCAGCGTCAATTACCAAACATTTCATCTGCTTTACATTGAAGCTCAAAGAGTTCAGAGTCCACCTGAGCCATTTCACTCCCCTCCCCACCTAATGACCATTGGACCCAGTCTCCGGCTGAAGTCGCTGGGGGCCGCAGCTCAGTAAGCCCCCCTCCACAGCCCAGTGCTTAAGATTAGAGAGAAAGCTACATTCTAGCATCAGCAGCTGAAGGATCGTCAGCAATCTTTTGAAGAAGACCTTGGTAGTTGCTACTTCTTAAAAAGAAAGGCATGAAGGCCTTGGGAGCGGGTTTTGGGGGGATTTTTGTTTTGTTTTTTGTTTTAATCAAATAGGAGAAATGCTCCTTAAAAGTTGTGAGAAATAAGACCGAGGGAACTCTAAGGTCTGGGAGGTGCGAAGGGTGGCAACAGAGAGTTCTCCTGCCGAGGCTCCTAAAACCCAGCTCCTGCTGACAAAAAAGGAAGCAGATACTCCTCATCACCTTCCGCCCTTCTCCTCCCTTCACGCCACACTTAGCATCCCTCCGAACGTTAACAGTAAGAATGACAGCTAGGTGCGGGATGAAAGTCAGGAGCTGCTCAGAATGGAAAGAAACCCACACTCCGGCCCCAACTGCCGGCGGGCCGCCTTCCCCCCGCTCGTAGACCCGGAAAACCCCCAGTCCCGGCGGCTGCGAGGCCTCCTCCCCGAGGGAGCGGAGCAGCGGAGGTCGGGGCCTCGGTGCTGACCAGTGCTGACTTCGCCCCGAAGCCAAAGGCCGCCGGAAGGGGGATGGAGTGAGTCCCCAGAGGTGACCACCCCAGCGTACTGTTTGTTGCTCTCCTTCTAGACATGCATCTGGCAACCTTCTTAAGAGCATCTCAAACCCAACTATAAGGCTCAGAATTAGGGGGCACATACATGTCTCCTTCCTGGAAGAGTGGCCTCCCGCGTCAAGAGGCCCCTGGTCTCCCCACCCGTAAAGTATAACGGGAAGGGGTCCGGGTTAGCCCGCAGCACGGCTGCCCGCCCCCCAGTCCTCCGCCTGTGGCCCTAACCTGCCCTCAGAAGAAATTCCCGGGCCCCTCTGCCAGCCTGCGGGCCAAGGAAGCTGTGCCCTGGGGACCGGCCACTGGAACAGCCGCGCGCGCCCTCACCCGCCAGTTCACACCTAACCTCGCTCGGCCTCCGGCGCGTTTCTCCTGCGAAGATCGGAGGGTGGACTCGCCTTCAGTGGTGGGGAAAGCGAGCGAATTTCTCTCGTCGCTCGGCTCCACAGGTGAAGAGGGCGCTTTAGGACCCCGATGCTAATCTCTCGCTCCTGGGGCAAAATGGAAATATCAACTCCGGCCGGCAGCCTGCAAGCAGAAAACGGACTGGGGGGAGACACCCTAGCACTTTACATTTCGTTTATGAATGAACCACCCAGAAACAGGTGTTTGCAAAACATTGCAAAAACCCCCGACATGAATTTCCAAAGGAAGAGAGTGCAGGGATCTTAGAAAATCTAAAAACTTAGGTGCTTTTTCTTTCCTGGGTCGCAGAGAACAGGCCCTGGAGGAATGTGTCCCCATGGACATTCTGAAACCTTCCTCTTAACTGGAGTTGCAAACACACTGTATATATTTATATCAATAACGTATAGGGTAGGCATGTCTGTATGTATTTATCTCATACATATTTCTATAAACTCCGGCGTCTAGAAAGGGTGGGGGGTAAATAACACTGAACGGTTAAAATTATGGAGAAGGGATAATAACTGATTACTAATTTGAAAGTAAATAAACAGGTGACTTTTTCAGATCAAATTCCTCCTTGGATCGTTACAATAAATATCTCTGAAGGAAGCTCTCTATTTATGTTGTCATTGATTAATTCTTCACTACCTCATTTGATTTCGATTTAGAACGATTTGATTCTAATTTAATTAGCATGTAATTTGGATGTACATAATTACTGTAATTATGACATTCAGGTAAGGCAGCTTTAGGCTGAAAGGCAATTTCAAATTTTCTAGCAACCTACTTTGTACTGGGAAATGGACAAGGACTTTGCGCCCTGCTATCCAAGTAGTAATTAGCACATCTTTGAAATAGGCAGTGCGGCGGGGTTTGTATTAAAACAGCAAATACAAACCCCGCCGAGTTACTCGCTGCAAAGGTGGCTGCGAGTCCCCGGAAACGCATCGCATTTCCCGGGCTGGAGATCGGGGATCCCCGCGCCCCGGCGCCTCCGCCGACTCTAGCTGTTGCGGGAGACAGCGCTTTTGCTGCCTGGGCGCGGGATTTGGAGGTGTAGCTTTTAAGATTAAAATACAATAAAGGCGCAGGGGAAGGGGTGGGCAAGAAAGGAGGGGAAGAAGCCACCGCAAGAAGTCTGAAGATGAGGGGTGGGGTAGTGGACTGGGAAGAGGAGGGAAAGGGGCGGCGGGGGGAGGACGATGCACAGACTGGAGAGAAAATTGGTCAACGCCCCCAACTGTTATCCTATTTTAGATTTGGGTTTCAAAGGGGAAAGGTGGGGACAAAAGGGGTCAGTTTCCGCCACAGGGAGTGTAGACCCTTCGGGAGGGGCTGGATCGAAGGGTTTGTGAGGTTCTGGCCGCTTTCGGGGGCCCTGCGACCCCTTCCAGGCCCCAGGCTGCTCAGCAGCCCCCAGCACCCGACTCCGGAGAGACAGCCGCCTGGAGCGCGGCGGGGAGGCTAAAGGATACTTCGGCCATCCCCAGTCCGGCTGGTGAAAGCTACGGGGTCCCTTTCTTTCCTCCCCTTCAAAGGGGAGTCTGGGGGCCTGGGACGGTCTGGTGACCTGGTTTAATCAGCTAGGTTCCGATCGGTCCTGAACAGTCCCCGTGGGCCTCGCCGACCGGGACATTGGGCCAAGAGTGCAAGGGGCTGAGCCCCATTGCTGCGTCCCCATCCCGGGGTCCACGTCGCCGCCGACAGCGCCCAGCTTGCTCAACTACGAGTTGGAAGAACCTGAAGTTGCCCTGAAAGCAATGTTAAATGCGGCAATTCTAAGACTTGGGCCAAGCGGGGAGTTATTTTGTTTTGTTTGGGTTTTTAGTGAGCACGTCCAGAAATGACCGCCTTCCTGGAAGCAGCAATACCGGCCATCGCTAAGTAGTGACCCTCAAAAGCGAGGCTCGTTCCCCTCCCCTGGTACACAAAAACTCGCTTTTCTTTGCTTGCTTCGCTGGGTTGCTGCTGCTCGCGGCAAACGCCGGTCTCCCGGCGCTAATAGCGACAAGCCAGGCGGACAGCGCGGCCTTCCCGGCCCGGAGCTCTAGATGGCGCCAGCGAGCCGCACTCGCCAAGCTCCTCTTAAGGGAATCAAGAGCGACTGTCAAACATAAAAGCAAATCAGAGTTTTCAGTTTTTTTAATGTGTTAAGAATGTTATTCCTTAAGAAAATTTGTAGCTAAATTATTCTCACTTAAAATAAACACTTAGTATACCAATTACACAAATGGGCGGGATTTATGTGAGATTTACTTCATCTGCATTTTTGTAGTGAGAGAGAGCCTTGGTGAATACAGATAATAGATGCAAATAAGATTAGAGTTAAAATAAATAAAGTTTCCATCTGAATAAAAAGAAATTCAATTTTACGCGACTTCTAACGATTTGACGAAATGTCCAGACACGCCGTTCAGGTGCACAATCTAATCTCGCCAAAATAATGATGTCTCTCCTGGAGGAAAGAGAACCTTTCTCTTTTCTTCTCTTTTTCTTTTTCCTCTTCAGGTAGGCTCCAGTTCAGTCCACGGGGGGGACAAACGGACCCAGGAAAGGTAACCGCGGGGGGAGGGTGTGTTAGGGGGCTGAGTGGGCGCAGGACTGGGGAAAATTTGTTCTCCGCTCCTCTGCTGCACAGGAAGCTACAGAACAGGAAACGCCGGGAGAAACCGGCTAAAACGAAATCGCATTTCCCCTCAGCCGGGCCACGCGGGACTCAGAGACCCCGGCAGCGGCCCCCGCAGCCCGGCCGCTGTCCCGGTTCGGGTCTGCGCCCGGACCCCCTCCCTCGGCCTCCCGCTCCTTCCGGGCCCCGGGGCCGAAGCATCCCAGGCCGCCCGCCGGAGCCCCGAGGTGGCCCTGAGGAGACGCGGCCCCACTTCAGAGGAGACCGAGCTGGTCTCCCCGCTCGTGGGCTCTCCCCCTCCCCCGCTCGCCCTCTCCAATTTGCTCGGCCTCAGCAGGTCGCCACCCGCTCAGCTCCCGGCTTCCCGGCGCCCCCAGGGGCCCCTGGGGCAGAGGCTGCGGAGGCTGGGAGGGCCGGGGTCTGCTTTGGCCTGTCGGTTTGGGCCAGGGGGCGGGGGCCCCCGCTTCCTTCGGGTGCAGGTCCGCGAGCTCTGGTCTCCCGGCTGGACGCACGGGCCGGGCCACCGCCCGCCGTTCCCGGAGCCGCGGTGATGGACGTCCGCTGACCCGCGGGGCAGAGGCAGCGCGCAGAGGCCTTGATCACTGGGCTGCGGCGGGAGCCGCGCGGGGAGCGGGACCTGCACGGCCAGGCCCTTTGATCTGCCTTTATTATCCACGAGAAACAAAGCTGCCCGGGACAGACGCCCGGGCGCCCCCTTCCTCGGGAAAGCCCACCACACTCTCACCTCCGTGCCGCCGGCCCGCGGTCCCCAAACGCGCCGGGCACCCTCTCTCGGCCTCCTGCGACGCGGCCCAACGCCCCCGGAGCAAACGCACCCCTGCCAGCTTCTCCAGGCGACCGGGTCTGGCCCAGAAGGCGCGCGGGGGGCTGGGCAGGGAGGTCCCGGTTACAAGCTGTTTGAGCGGGGAGAGAACATGGTCAGAGAGGAAAACTCGAGAAAGAAGAGCTGGGTAACCGAGGCTGCGGGGACCGCAAGAACCAGGAGAGGGAAGAAACCACAGAACCCCACGCTGCAAAATGGCCCTCTGGGGACCTTAGCTCTATGTTTTATCGCCACTTTGCTACTTGGCTTTTCAGAGCAGAGTTTGCGAGAAAACAATTTGTTGGTTGTTAATAACAATTTATTTTTTCTTCCCTAAAAATCAAACCTCCATTCAAGTTCTCGAGATGGACAGTAATAAAAAAAAATTCCACTGGTGCTGACTTGCCTTGCTTCCTATTGTGTGGAGCCTTTTCGAAATATTTTATTCTGTAAATATGTACTTTGTTTTCTAAATTAACATTTTCGAATTGCGAAATTATCTCATTTACCAATTTTCTTTTTCGTCTCTCCCTCTCTTCCCCCTCTCTTTTAAACTGGGGCTGTTAAGTTGGTGGTCAGGAGACAAAGAGAGTGAAAATAATTTTCATTTCAATAATTGCCTTCTGGTCAATTTAACTGTGCCTTATTTTGAAAGAGACTGTCTAAATGAGATTCCTGTCCCAAATGTGTTCCCAGGCCTGATCCCAGCCTTTAATTATTCCTGAGTTTTTTTTCTTCAGAATAAGACGCCGCACTGAGTAATCACAAAGAAGTCAGAGAGCATCCTTGAACCTTTTCAGAAGCAGCGCCACTGATATTCAAATAACCTGCGAGGGCCATTTGACGGCGCGGGGACCTAGGCATTTCCAATTCACTATTTGCATAGATCAGCCGTCTTTGAAAAGGAAAGGAGCAGTTGTCTTCCATAACATTAAAAAGCCTAGTTATCAAATCAAGTGCTTAGTTTGGGGGCTTTTAAAACGTTTACATTTTATCTCAGGTTGCCCTTTACCGTTTGACATGCAAATTTGGTGCAGTTAATTTAGACAATTAAAAAGATCTTCAAGGGAGCTTTGTCACGGAGAATATTTGGAGTTTTCCCCGTGGACCAGCTGAGATAAAGTTGGCCAGAACAAATGATGTCTAGGAGATTAATTAGATATTTGATAAGACATGAATCCCTAATAAGGGAATACAAGGCACAGGGGGCTGCTGTGTGCTCTAAGTCAAAATTAATAACATTTAACAAGATTTTCATTTAGGCATGAAATGTCTTTTCCGGGGTATTGACTCTAGCGATTTATTCCCCTGAGTCACCTCCCAACGTAGAGGGCCTTGGGAGCTAAAAGACTCCTTTTAAAAAGCTTTTTCCTTTCACAGATTGTTTTTAAATCGTTTCTTAAAGACAAACAAACCCACTGGAGTTTTGTCTGACCCCTCCGGGAGGTGTAGGCACCTCCCCAGTTAAAGCTGCCAAGGATCTTGGCTTTATTTTAGGCGTTCCAGAGTTGTAAAATGTCACCTTTTGAGAGCTCTCTCATTAAGTAATACAACTACACATTCTTATAACCCAATTTAATTTACACTATTGATATACAAATAAATAATTTTGACTTCTCAAAAACGTATATGTATTATGGCTTTTATAACTCACATAAACCTTACATTCTCTAAAACTAACATTAAAGGAATTTTTTCCCAACAAAAAAAAGTCGACCCACAAAAAGGTTATTGACAGGGGAACAGGATTAAAATAAAGGAAGTGTATTGTTCAGAGTCCTTTAATAATACCAAAATGAAAATATGATGTCAAGATTTTCTTCATACAGATAAACGCATTTAATTTCTTTAGATGACCTTAACTTACGTGTTTGTGAGCGAAATGATAACTCAACATCTTAAATATCTTTTACATATATACTGACTTTCACAAAGTGCATCAGAAAATAAAAAAAAAACCTCCCTGAATTTCAGGAATTCACAAAAAAAACCCCTCTATTCGAATGAACATTTACAAGAAAATAAAAAAGAACACAATCTTTTGAACCCTATTTATACAGATGTTATGAAATACAGAGAAACTGTCACTAGACTTCCAGTTTAATTTCTCACCTTAAGCCTTTTTTGATGCTTCCTTTTTAGGAAAAAAAGTCTCATTGTAAGTAGATATCAAGCAGGACTTGGAGCATTTTAAATATAATATAATCCACACAAAGGGTCTGTTTTTATAGGTCCCGTTTGTTTTCAAATGTTCTGACAGTCCTTTGGAGAGTGGTGGCTTGTTTTTTGAGAAAAGGAAAGAGAAGGGTAGTGGAGGAGGGGGCGGTCAGGGGGAGGAGGAAGCGTTTCTGTGTATTGCTCTTCGTTCAAGAAGTTTGTGCGAGTGTTGTGTGTGTGTGCGTGTGTGTGCGCGCGCGCGCGAATGTGCGTGCTTATGGTTGTAGGTCTCCGGCGTGTGCTCATGTCTGTGTGTGCAGTTTTTTAGTGTCTGTGTCGGAGGGTGGTTTGCTTTTGTTCCTGGATCACGAGTTCGATTCTCGTCTAGGCTGGGACAGCAGAGGGGAGCTCCTGGCTGGGCCGGCGAGCAGCGGCCGGGGAGCCGGGTGCGGCTGCACTTGGCGCTGGCCCGGGGGCGTCCCTGGAGCCCCCGCCCGTCCGTGCCCCGCTCGCTGGCCCTCCGAACCTCTCGCTCGCTCTCGGTGTCTCTACTCGCTCGCTCAAACCTCTCGCCCGGCCTCTAAGAGTCGTTGGGGCCGGTCGCGGCTTCCTTGCCTCCCGCCGAGGCCGCCGCCGCCGC
>NC_043702.1:56305538-56319021 GCF_006229205.1 Suricata suricatta
CATGGCGCTGGCGGCAGCAGCCGCCACCGCGGCGCTGGAGTCCGAGTAGGAGGGCAGCACCGGCTTGAAGCCGTCCTGGGCCAGCAGGTGCTGGCTAGTAGAGAGCAAGTGCGAGGCGGCGGCGGCTGAGGAGCCGAGGCCCGTGGAGCTGAAGGCCGAGTGCGTGAGCGAGCTGAAGTCGGGGTTGTAGGTGCCGAGCTGCGAGTGCAGCGAGGCCTGGGGGGCGCCCGAGTGCAGCGAGCTCTGGAGCCCCCCAGCGGGGTTCTGCACCTCCAGCCACGAGCCCGGGCTGCTGTGCACGTCCCACCACGACGACGCCGCGCCGTTGGTCACCTCGCCCGCCGCCAGCGTCGAGTGGAAGCCTGACTTGTACCAGGACTCGTACGGGTGTGCCATGCCCACGCGCGGGTACAGACCGTCGGCCGCCGTGGTGTGCACCTTGGAGATGAAGGCCGACTGGCCGCCCGCCTCCTGCGGGGACACTCCGGCCGCCGCCGCCGCGGCGGCCGCCGAGTTGGAAAAGAGGCCGCCGTAGTCGCTGCTGAAAGCGGACGACGTGGGGGACGTGGAGGCCAGGCAGAAGGCGCTGTTGGCTGCGCCCGAGCCGCCCGCCAGGCCGCCCGAGCCGCGGCCACCGGTGGCCACGGCGAAGCCCGAGAGGCTAGAGCCGAGGTTGCAGCTGGACGAGGAGCGCTTCCAGGGGTGGAAGCCGCCCTTGGCGAAGGCGCTCGACTCTGGCAGCGTCGTCAGCGGGCTCGTGTTGCCGATCTTGTTGCAGGTCGCCGCCAGCATGGCCAACGGGGTCGTTCCGAAGCGCGGCTCTTCCTAAAGTGGGTGGGGTGAGGGAGGGAGCGAGGAGAAAGAGGGCAGGAAGAAGTGGGAGGAAGACACAAAGTGCACCCGTGAGCAGCCTCGTTTCCCCGCGGCTGGTCCCGGGGGGTCGTGGCTCCCGGGCTCACGCCTGCTCCCCCCGCGCTTGCCAAGGATGCGCTTGTGTCCCGCGCGGGGCAGAGGCGATCCCAAGGGAGAGGGTCCCGGCGCTGCAAAGTTGTTCTCCGGTGGGGCTACAAATCAAAGATGTCTCGATTCTCCCCGTCTCAGCCGCTGCAACCTTACGCAGGGCCGGACTCGAGTTGCTCGCCTCCCGCTCGCGATAAGCCCGATTCCCTCCTTCATGCCCCCAAATCGCCCTTCGGGGTAAAGCACGGAAGTAAACACTTCGACAACAAACACCGGGTGAGGGCGGAGGCGGTCGAAACAGCGGCTCAGGGGCGACGGAAACTTGGGGCACTCTTCCCAAGGGTGACTACGACTTGACTCTTTTTAATAGAAAACGTTGCTTTAAATGTTTACCGCCCCCCCCCAAACCCTGGATTATGAAAACAAGAATCCGAGGTGAAGGGACCCAGCGATGGATTTCAAAGTCACAGGCGAACTGGGGAGCCACAGAAGTGTAAATGTTTGTTAACGTGACAACACGGACTGAAAAACGATTAAGGCTGTTTTCTGGAAACACCACTGTCGCGTAATTGCAACAATCCTCGAAGCAAGGGGGGGGGGATGGGGTATAAATCACCAGGGGAAGAAAAGAAACCTCTAGGTTTCCTTTAAAGCCACATGAAAAAGGACTAGCTTAACAAATCATTTTCTTACAAAGGCATCTCCTAGGTTCAATAACTTGGAAAGAATCAGTCCCAGAAATGTGGAAAGTGCTAAAAGGAGCTGAAGCTGCAGCTGCAGTCCGGCAGCAACAGTTTCTCCGGAGCCGCGGACGCGGAGAAGCCATAACGAAAATTTACTGCAGTTAAAGCAAGCGAATACCTTGTCGCACTTCCGACTTACCCCGAGTATAGACGTGGCCATAGCAGGTCCCTGGGCTGCGCGGCGGGGCCAGGAGCGGGGCTAAGCCTGGCGGATGCTCCGGAAACCTGCTCGGATCCCGCGCAGCTCCCGCGTCCCCGCGCTCGCGCCGAGCGGACTCCGGGCTCCCGCCGGCTAAACTCAGCCTAAGTGCGAGGAGCACCCGCTTTGAAGTGCCGCTGGCTGCGCCTCTCGCCCAATGAGGGCGCAGGCGGAGCAGACGGGAGCTGCTCCGCAGCCAATCAGACACGCTGAGGGGCCCAAGCCTGGGCTCCCGGCGCGTGCCAGTCAAGGCAGCTAGCGCGGTGTTGGGGGGGCAAGAAAGGGGGGAACGCGGGCTAGGGTCTGAAGAAATTACAGTGCAATTAAAAATTTACACTCACGCACTAAGCCAGGTTTAAGTAGCGTTGAGACTGAGACACTAGCCCCCCGAACCACCCCGAGATGATGCAAGTTAGGACTGACAATCCGACTCCACTCCCCACTTGTGGGAAAGGAGGCAAGAGGGGAGGGGGCGCCGTGGCCCAGGCCGCACCGGCAAGGCCTAAGTAAAGACGGAAATGTCAACGCCGACTTTGTGTGTCTAGGCTCTCGGCTGCGGAGTACAACTTCAGCTGGAATCCATCATTCTCGCTCGCGATTTTATAATTGCGTTCTTTTTTCCCAGTGGATTCGGTTTTACCCACTCCAGAGTCACATTGAGGAGAGGGCGCAAAAGGACAGCTCCTCTGAGAGCAGAGAAATAGGCCTTTAAGTCCAGGTCTACAACCACAGACTTGTTGGGAGGGCCCGGAGCCTGCGCATCCCGCTATTTTCCCCCAGAGGTCTAAGTGACTTCCTAATTGTCGCTCTGGCCTCTGACCCGGGGGGTAATACAAGTGCCACTCACACCAGAAGCTTCTAGTGGTAATTGAGGGCACCCTTTGTACCGTTTCGCCAGCGCCTAGATTCCAGGTTAACCCAGTTGTCAAATACGACTAAACAGTGGGAAGTGCTGATTATCTGCCGGGTTTCGCTGGGGGCTGGCGTGGGGGTGGGAGGCATCAACCCATACAACACGCTGCACGAAGCCGCTTATTTTCACGTTTAACAACTTTGGAAACAGAGACCGGTGTGAGCGGCGTCCGCCCCCACCGCCACCCGCGCTGAAGCTGCAGCTTGCTCGGCTGTTTGTTTAACCCGGTGAAGATTTGCATGTCACGTTTCAGCTTGGAGTCGAGTTTTCTTGCCCCACAGCATCAACCCACTCCCACTCCAGAGTTCCTGGGCCTAGAGGCTCTTTTGCACAGCAAGGGCACCGAGTTGAGAGATGGATTCCCCCACCCAGCGCCCTGCTTTCCTGGACACTCTCCAGGAGCCTTTCTCGGGGACCTCCATCTGTGAGTGCGGGGGACAAGGCCACACGTGGGCGCCTCCACGTTTTGTGGGCTGAAAGCATCCTGAAGTCCTCTCTCGATCTTGTTGGTGTGAAAAGAAGTGTCCCCAGACTAAGAACTGCGCGTGCTAGGGTCCCTCAGCAATAGCTGGGCTGTTTTTCTTTCTGGATCTTGATTTCTCTTTCTTCTTCAGAGCAGTTGGAGCTGCTTCTGAACCCGAAATGCCAGCGTCCGCGGACAGACCTGGGTACTACGGTTTAATGTACCACATTCTCCTCCAAACCCACATCCTGCTTTTTAAGAAACATTGTAAACCACAAACCCCAAATGCTTGGGTGCAAAGAAGTTGTCGCTGAGGGGAGTAAGTGAGCACGAGTGGAACTGTGCCCCCATGGTTTCTCTCCTCTTTGCAATATCTCTTGGCCTAAACGTGCGACCACGGTGGCTCTTCTCCCAGCCCTATGATAGAGCCTGCGTGCATCCTAGTGCACTCGGTGGGTGGGAGGGCTGTGTGGACTGGTTTCTTGGCTTTTCCTTATAATACCTTTGCTCAGAATCATGCCGCCCCCCCCCCGACTTTAGTTTAAGGTGGCGAAAGCACCGAGGAAAATATGACAGAGAAAGAGGATGGGGAGAAGCTGAAGACCAGCGCCGCTAAGCTGAAGCACTGTGCCCTGGGGGACTGTGTGGGAAGTCGGCAGGGAGAGGAGGGAAGGTGTCTAAAGCCCCGGGGGGACTCAGGGTGGAAGGTTAAGGGGGAATCCAGGCAGACTGGAAGAGCCAGAAAGCCCGGCAGGGGGACCCGGGAGCCATTCCCAACAGGTGACTTCTGCCCTGCAAGGGGAGACGGGTCTCGGCTTCCAGTAGAGTCTCCGCGTTGATTTACTAATAGAGGGATTGTTAAGTGGCAGCGAGGCGTTTCCTACTCACCCACAGCAGTCGGGGTAGGAGAAGCGCAGAGGTTTCCCCTTACCACCTCCTCCCCCACCTCCAACACACCCCCTCCTTAAAGAAACCTGACAACGTAATAAATAAGACAATCCAAAAAGCCACTTAGCACTAGTGACATTTTCAAGTCAACCATTTAAAACAGCTCACGCTGGCACCTAAGGCTCCGGGAGCCCTGGTTGCTTTCCTCTTCTACTTCTCCTCCTCTCCTCCCCTCCCCCTCCTGCCGTTTTCAATGTGGTTCCAGCTGTCAGACTCTCTACGTGGGCACTCGGATATTCCTTTAGATACACGCAACCGGATCACAATAAAAGTTAGGGAAATCTTCCAGACGAACGCAGGCAGATACCCTGGCCACTTTAACTCTGAGGTGGGGCCCCAAGGAAATCTTTCCAAAGAAGTCCAGTTTTTTTTTTCGTGTGACAGATTTTTTTCATCCTCTAAAAAATCTAGTTTTTAAACAAAGATCAATGTGTTATGCTAAAGTGTTGAGCTGACTGTTAAAACATTTGGGGAAATAATGACAATGTAACAAAGGCCTGGTTTGGAGTGAATCATCACCCTTTTAAAAGTTAAAGCAATTTTCGGGAGAATAGCTTTCAGCAAACGCTTTACATTATTCAAAACGGCCAAATAATGCTCTATTATAGCGCCTGAATGCTGCCAGTCAGCCCCTAAGTGCAATTTGTGCAAAGGCCCCGGTGCCTTATCTCCACTTCTTTATAAAGAGGTGAATATAAAACAATTTCTTCCAAACCCAGACAGAGAGCACGAAAATTGCTTCCCTTTCTGCAATCAGGGCAATTTAACTGGAGTGCAATTAGCACTATTAAATGTCGATTCTGCATAAACAAATCTGACTGAGCAGCGAAAGTGGGGTGAGAACCTCATATACACTGAAACTGATTTTTTTAAATTATGTATCCGGGTCCTTTACAATTGATCCGTGACGTTTTCATCTTGGAATATATTTACATCGTAAATACACTATGGTGAAATCAACATAATTTTTTTGAAAAAAAAATTCAATAGGAATCCTAATAAAGAAGAATAGGGTAATTAAAAGGAAGAGTTCACTTCCTTTGAACAAATATTGTTTCTCCCATCTTGCCTTTCCCGAGAGCTTTGATCTGAGCAACTGCTCAAGTTGCTGCATTTAGAAGGCAAAGCCGGGGAAACAATTCCGTCATTAGCGCTGATCCGAAGGATTGGAGCTCCTACACTACAGGGGAAGGGGGAAGGAAGGAAAAAAAAAAAAAAAAAGCTTCTCCCCGATGCACAGGAAGCAGGGTGGGGACGGGGACGACCAGTTATCTTGGAAATAATTCGAAATATTTGGTGACTGCCTAGTCTCCCTGGGGCATCGGCCAGTCGCAGAGTTAGCAGCGGATACACAGCGCCAAGGTGGGGTGAGACGGAGCTGGGGAGACTTGAGGATGTGGGCGGGAGGGGAGGCGTTGGGGGAGGAGAAACCGCGGGTTCTCAAACAGGCCCTGCTGGCTGCTGCCCAAGCCTCGACCGCCGGGACCGAGACGCTCCCTGGGGCGGGGACAAGGGAGAGGGAAGAGAGAGGAGCTCGTAAAAAGCATGTATCTGACCAGGCCTCCTCCCACCTGCCTTTATTTACGTATTTTTTAATCATTTGCTCAGTTAATTATGCTTTTCATTTGCATGATCTACACTAGAGCAGTGATTATCAGGTCAGCACGGTATGGGAATTGGAAGATACATTAATAACTTGAGTAAAAAGAAAAAAGCTACCTCTATGTACCATAGTCGCCTGCCATGAGCAAGGGCGAAGGAAGCGGGTACAGATGGAAGTGCCTGTTGAGTGCAGTGAATCCTTTCCACAGTTGGAGCTTGCCAGTGTGGGTGCAAATAAAACGCAGCTTTTGATTAGAAGGGAATCTTTTATAGCTAACACATATTTATGTTTTAAAAAGCACCAGCCTTGAGATCAAATGAATGGAGAAAATTAATTGAAAATTGAGAAACTCTCCCACAATTTCTGCTGAGCTTTCATTTAATACGTACTCTGTAACGCCCTAAATCCAACCCAACCCTGGCAAGTAAAAGAGCCAGGAAGGATCTTTTCTCTGCCTCAGAAGTGTTACTCCTATTTAGAGGGGGTAGGAGACGCAAATCCTTCTTGCCTGTAAGGTCGACTGGAGAAAGTGAAAACCCTTAGTCTATTAAGTACACTCCAAACATTTGCTACACAACTAATTTTCTGCTGCTAGATGTATCTGGGCCTTATATTTTAAGCCTGCCTTGATCTGTTTATCTGAGCCAAAAATGCATTAACAATTAAAGGAAAGACTCTGGTGTGTCAAAGGAAGGAAGGTGACTGTAGACCGTGTGATGATTTTAATGACTGCAATTATTGGAAGATTATTCAACAACATCATAGATTTGTTTACTGCATTACTCGGAAACTATGGGGGGCCTATTCAGCTTGGAGTTTTACCTTCCTCCCTCCCTTACCAACAACCACAGAGGGGTCTTAGACCTAAGCAAATGTGTCATTCAGCATTGACTTTCTTCTTTTTAAGAGCATTTTTACCAAAATGAAGCACAATTTGTTGTCTTAGCCAACTGAAATGGAACTACCTTTGGAACATTAAAGTAATCTTTTGAGTTAGGATCAAAATTTTTTAAAAGCCAAAGGCCACAAGAATCTGCTCATCATTCAGCTTCCCCCAGTCAGGGTACCAGTTCCTTCAGTTTTACTCTTTCATAGGCAGCTTGTGGATACTTCCAACTTTACCTCCTCCACCCAAGGCTTGGAGGAGACACTGCAACCACACAAGATGTTAAACAAGGGTTTAGGCATATCTCCAGGACTCCATTTTGGAGAATGTTTGGCTTTTTCTTCCTTCCTTTTAGCATGCCCCTCCCCCCATATTATTTCCTATCCCAACTCCTGGTGTCACCATGTTAGAAATAAATAAATAAATAGAATGGTATGACTAAGAGAATCCCAGTTTGCAGCTAAGGAAGTTTCAACTGTACACACAGACATAAATGATGCAAATAAGGTAAGTTCCTCTTTCTGATATAAGCGATAATCAATAAATCACATCCTGGGCTTGGCTCATTGAGAATGACTAATTTATTAAAGGAAGAAAAAGACAATTACAAATTTGGAAGTAGGCTTTGAAAAGAAAAGGGGAAAAAAATAATAGTAAATGTCTCCAGTAAGCCCCCTTTCTCCCTCCACTGAGGCACTGAGACTGCAGAGGCCTGGCCAATGCGGTGCCCTTCCTTGGTCTGTGATTATCCAGTTTCAAGATTAAGGTGGACTTGGGCTGGAATGAAACCTTCCGTGTTCAAACAGGAACCTGCAGGACTCTGCAATTGGCAATTAGGAGCCTATTACAAGCCATCAGATTGATCAATGTACCTTAAACAATGCGAATGATTTATATGGCTGATTTACGGGGGGCGGGGGGGCGGAGAACGACTCCAGCTTCTTTATATCCCATTGCACTCTTCTGGAGAAAACCCTGGTTCAGCCTCTGTTCATCACCGCTCGGAACCATCAGTGCGATTTATCTAGAAAACTTTTCAAGCACAGATACAGGCTCGCCTGGCTCGTCCGGTGGGTGGCGAGATGCACATTCTTTGCCCCTTTCTCTACTTTGCGAGGAAGAGCTTAGAAAGACCAGGGCCTGGAGGAGCAGCCGGGGGTCACAGCAAGCCACTCCCCTGACGGAGGACACCGCCCGAAGCGGTTACAGCTGCTTGCTTTCCTCGGGTCTGTCCCCGGAGAGGGGGAGGATGACTTACACACTTGTTTAACGGAGTGTTGGAGAGCTGTGTGGCCTCCCCATCAGGGCAGGGAGACAGAACCATTAGCCCTGGAAGTTTCAGGCGTGACTCGGGGAGGAGCGGCTACACAGCTCCTCGCGTGCACATGACGCGGGGGTGGAGGGGTGGGTTGGGAGCGGATTCTGCAGAACAGAACTCCTGGCTAGGGCTGACTCTTTTGGCTAATCTGGAGAAGACAAAATTACAACAGAGTTGAAGCGATCAAAGCTGGCCCCCGCCACCCCTCCTCCCGCCCTCCTCCCGGGCCCAAAGTCTGTTTGTAGTTGTCTTCGCTGCAGACGCTCGTCGGTCTTCTCACGACAAGGAAATTCCTGCCAGTTTTTCCAGAGCCTGCAAGGAGAGGACCGATGCACTTCACACTTCTCAGAGAATTCCCTTTGTGTTATCTCCCCCTCCCCCATTCGGCTTCAGCTCTGCGAGGAGGAGGACTCAGCCCAGGGAAAGATCCTGGGCGCGGAAGGGGACGTTTGTAACCGAACCCCACGCCCAACTCTGCCCCTGCAGGTCCCTCCTCTTCCTCCTTCCTCTTCCTTCTCTTTCCCGACCTTCTCTCTTCCTTTCCTTTCCTCTCCTTCCTTCCGATCCTCTAGATCTTCTTACCACTCAAGTCTTCTCCCGGGTTCCCGCTCCCAGATTTGGGGCAGGCACCGTTTATTTCCCAGCCTTAGTGGTTTGGCGGGAAAGGGCTTCCTCCTGGCTTGTTCGCGGATGTCTGGAACAAATCCTTGCGTGTGTGCCTGAATATGGAATGGGGAGCATAATGAGGCACAGAGGGAAGAGGGGGAAACAGAGAAACCACTTGCTTTGAGAGAGTTGCTACCTGCGTCTTTTGCAGTCAGTGTGGGATGGGAAACCAGGATTTGCAAACTCTTCTAGGTAGGTCGCGATTTCACACATCCACACCCTACTACACACACACACACACACACACACACACACACACACACACACCCAGCTGCTCTCATCTGCCCTATATAACCCCATATCTCGCTGTCCTGAGTTCTTCTCTGAATTCGTTCCTTTCAATCCTCTGCTTCCTAGGATTGATTTCTCAGGGCCTTCCAGGTAAGTGAGAGGCAGAGGAAGAAGGTCGGTTATAACATTCCTACCAAGGACCCAGGTACCCCCGTGCTGTGATATTCCTGGGAACAGGTCTGTCCTAGGTCCACTCGTTCATGCCTTCTGGAGTCCTGCCACTCTGGAGTCCAACCCTGCGTGCCGGCCTGTCCTGTCACACGCACCGATGGATGTCACACCCATCCCCATGGCGAGGCCAGACCGACACCTCCACCCTAACTCGCTTCTTGGAGTATACGCGGGGGAAGAGGGAGGCTCCGCACACAGTAGACACGTGCGCCTCCTTCTGCCCTTCCTCCCGCTGCCGCACGCAGAATGCACATTCATGACACAGGCACACTTACTCGGGCACGCGCCAGCGGCGTCCTTCGTCCTTCCCAGCCGGGCAGCAGCAGGCGAGACGGCCTTGAGGCAGATGACACCGCCGCAGGGAGGCGGGCTTGGCGCTCGAGATGCCTACCTGGGCACGGAGATGTTCAGGTCCCCAAACCTCGCCGCGGGTCTCCCCGGTCTCGTGGCCGGAGGCCTCGCAGCAGCTGGGCCTCACCTCCGCTCCCTGCCGCGCTCCCCCAGCCGGGTCCTGCTCCGCGCCTGGCTCCGCACCTCCGCCCGCGTAGCCACCCCCCCCCCCAGCGCCCCTCTTTCAGAAGGCTGCTGCCCTCTCGCCTTCCATAGGCTCGGCTACATCTGGGATGCATTGCCCCCTAATTGTCAACCCCATTATTGTGATCAAGCGAATGTCCCTAATCTCTACATGTATTGTGTAGGTAAATAGAGGCTGCGTTTAATCAATACGCAGGGCCCCAGCCCTCGCAGCGCCAAGTAACTTAAGTCAACGGTGAAGATTTCAGTGTGTGCGTAATTATAGAGCACGCGGAATATTCACTCCAGCCTAATCCCGCAGCTCTCCTCCGACCCGGGGGAGCCGGAGGAGGGAACGTGAGGAATCTCCACCCTCCAAGGGATCGAGGGACGGCTCCCTCCGAGGAAGAAAAGGATTTTGTGGCGGTGACGCCGCGCGCCCGGTGCAGGGGCCTGCGGCTGGACTGGGGACCGCTCTCACTTTCCAGCGGCCAAATCCCGAGCCCCCGCGCCCTCTCCCTGCGGGCTTTTGGATCCCTCCAGTCCAAACAAATCTGCCGCCGAGAGGAGGGTGGTTCCCCACTCGTCAGGTCCCCGCCGGGCGGGAAGACCGAGGGCGGGGCCGGGGAGGCGGGTGGCCGGCTCCCCCAGCCGCCCTGGCCTCCGCGAGCCGTCTCCCTTTCTCCCAGCCGCTCCCTTCCCCGCCGGAACTCCCGAAAAGGCCAAGCCTGGGCGCGCAGAGAGCAGGCCATTGGCGCTTCTTCTTAAATAGCTATTGTTTCTTAATTAAGAGGACTTGAGCCCAACCCGTGGGAGAGGATCTGGGGTTCGCAGCAGGGGACGGGTCAGGCCTGGGGAGGTTGGCTCTGGAGACGGTTGGTGTCGGCTCCAGACCACAGCTTGGCTGCTGGCGCGGCCTTAGAGTGAGGGCCTCGGGGCCATGGCAGGGAGAGGGGCAGTTGGGGAATCTTTCCGGTGGCCGCTGACGGAACCCGAGCTCTCCCGACGCTCTGGAGTGGAACTCAGGAGGTTAACCCTACAGTTTGAGACACTAACACTTTTCTCCTTGGGCATTTTGTCGCTGGCCTTTTCCGTTTCTCCTAGTGCCTCTCTTCGCTCCATTCCCAGGAATGTTGGATATAAACAACCAATAACTCCGGGCATAATCAGATACCCGCCTTTTTCGTGGAGTTGTCCCGCTTTCTTTAAGTGAGCTGGTTTCTAAAGTCAACTCATCATTTGCAAGTTTAGGGTGTCGGCGCAACTACCGAACTAAATTACAGCCGGAACTCGAACGAAGCCCACAGTGTTGGATGGCAGCTGGCTGTTTTTAATTCTTGGAGTTGAACAGTTCTGTAAGGTATCTCTCTGTTTCCTCTTTCCCTTGAAAATGGAATAGCATTTAGAACAAGAGGAAAATTAAACACAAATGTCAGTGCAATCCTGAAATCCTTATTCTTTCTATTACTTCTTCCTGAGCCTCCCCTCTGCAGGCCCCAAGCTTCCATCCAAGCCTGTGACTCTCCTCATCAGATACCACCCTGCTGCAAGTCAGTCCACAGGACAGATAACTGTGACCTCAGACTCTTTTGATTGGAGATGTCAACCTGTGGTGGGCTGTGGTTGTTTTTCAGGTAGGACAAGGGAAAGAAAGGCAAAGGGGCTGATGGCTAGGACTGCTGGGCCCTTTAGGGCTTTCAGGAGCTCCTGTGAGTAAAGGTCCACCACTTAATGCTGTGATCTTGGGCAGACCAGGAAAATTCTGTTTCCTCCTCTCTAAACTGAAGCTAATAATTTAGATTTGGAAGGATTGTTGTAAAAGTTAAATAAACTGCATGGGGCTATCCTATATGGAAATCTGCTAAAAATTTAATAGATGAGCTCTAAAAAAAGTTCTTGGCTTCTGTTTTCTACTGAAATAAACTTCCCATCTAAAACTTACTGGGGAACTAACGGCAAAGTCAACTGCTACCATAAGACAGAACTGTCATTTCTCTGTGGAAAGCACAGGGCCTAGGACAGAATCAGGCTGGGTGAAGATGAACGAAATAAGAGCTAAGGGCCTCCTGTCTTAGGAGGGGGGTTAGCTGCTCCAATCAGCAGCACGTTTCCTGGTCTGGCTTTCACAGGTCTGCGCATGGCAAAGAAAGGCCTGGTCTCCACTAGCGATGGCGAACATTTATCTAGCACTTATTATATGCCAGGCACTCTGCCAAGCGCTTTACACACAGGAGCTCATTTAATCCACATGATAATCTGCTCAGGTGAGTATTACTGCTATTTCTCTTTTTAAACTTTTATCGTGGAAAATCTCAAATATATATTTAAAAGTAGAGCGAAGATGATAAGGAGCCCCTCTTTGTTCATCACCCAGCACCAACAGTTGTCAGCTCTTAGCCAGGCTTGTTCAATCTCTAGCCCATCTATTTCCTCCTCCCTTATTTTGATGCGAATCTCAGACATCGTATCATTCATTTGTGAATATTCCAGTTTGTCTAGAAACAGCAAAATAACTCTTTTAAAAAATCCAAACTTAAAATACCATATTATAATCATATCTAAACACATTTGAAATAATTCCTTAATATTATCAAACATCTAATCAGCATTCGAAGTCTCCCCAGTTGTCTCATAAATGACTTCTTACAATTCCTTTTCTTCCTTTCAAATCAGATCTAAGCAATATCCACACATTTAGTTTCTCAAGTCTCTTTTAATCCATAGGTCCTTCTCCCTCTGTTTCCTTCCTTGCATTTCCTTGTACTTATTGAAGTAACCATGACATTTGTCCTGATATCCTTTTTGTAAATGAAGGAACAGGATCAGAGAAGTTAAAAGAATTTAGTAAAAGGTAGAAAAGGAATTCAGTCCTAACTATGTGGGACTCCAGAGTCCAAGCCCTTACTGGCTTTATTATATTCCCTTTAAATCAAGTGATGGAAAGCAAGACACAGAAAAACACAATCACCCATAAAAGATTTCAGAACATGCATGACTCTCCTAAGTAACCGGTTCCTTTACCAAGTGCCCACAGAAAACCATTCACTTAAATCCCAGGCAGGGTTTGAAGTGTGGGAAAATAAATTGAAAACAGGATAACTCAGTATCCTCCTTACGTTTTAAATCTGACTGAGTAAGTCTTGTATGCAAATTATCTATAACAGGGTGAAGGGGCTTTTACTTCCAACAAATACTTAGCAAGGCAAAAACATTTCTTGAATCTACCAGTTGCCTTTTCCTCTCTTCCTCCTTGAGTTTCCACCCCCCACCCCCGGCCCGGCCCACCCCCCCCACTTTTATTCTGTCCTCTATAGCTAGATAAGGAGAAAATATCTCTTTAAAGCAGTTATTTTAAAATACCAGTCAAATTAACAATTTGGTAGTTTGATATGTGATATCTGGCTTTTGTTACAGTAGTTTTGAAACCACAGTTACCCTAGCAACTGAATACATTTTTTTCTTTTAAAAATTTTTAGCTGTCGAGAAAAAAAAAAAAGAAAAAGAAAACTTCTTGCCAGAATTTTCCCATAATAGCTTCCATTAACTGCAGTGACTTCTATTGGAGAGGCCAGCACTGCTGTCTCCTGCTGTCACCAGTCATTCACTGATCTAGCAGATGTTTTGTTTGATAAGGCCAATTTGAGCTTTATAAAACATTTATTTTTTCACCTCTAAGGAGCAAATACCAGTAAGGATGGGATTCCGCATCTACCGCTGGATACTATACAAGAGCCTCAACCTGCCAGTGGAGTTTCTAGGTGAGAAGAAATACTAAAACAAATCTAAAGGCTTCATTTATTTTTTTTTTT
>NC_043702.1:56319121-56367913 GCF_006229205.1 Suricata suricatta
ATGTCTCTGCTCCACCGTGGTTGGAGTCTCACCTGAGAAAACTCAAGACTAATCTAGAATCTTCTGGGTGAGTCTTCATTCACACATCTGGCAGTGGATTGCTGGCCATCAGCCACAATACCCATAGGTGGTCTCTCCATGTGATTTCCCTGTATGGGCTGGTTTGGACTTCCTCACAGCATGCATGTGAAATCCTGGAGTGAAGGTCCCAAGAAAGCACGGTGAAACGCATGACATTTTTGTGATCATTCCACACGGCTGTCTCTGTTGGTTGGGGCAGTCACAAATGTTTGTTCAGGTTTGAGGGGAAAGGACATAAACTCTACCTTTCCATGGGAAAAATGTTCAGGTCACAGTGTAGAAAGAGCACTTAGGATCCAAAATACTGTTCCCGCCTCTTTTGGGAAATACTGTTCACAATAATATATGTATATACATGTGAAGGGAACTTCCTAACTGCAGAGAATTGACATCTAGGGGCTACTTTTAACCCTCTGTGGCAGTTGAGAATTAAAGTTTTTCCTTAAAGACTGAGATATAAAGCAAGATTTTATATGCTCCCTTTGTTTTCATTATTAGGAATTCTTTTCTATTAGTTTCTTGGAAGTGTAAAATTTGTAATGTTTTCTAACCTTTCGCTCTCACATGCACAATTAGTAAGTACATTGCAACTCTTTCAATTCTCATCCGCAGATAAACAACATCAAGTCCAGAAATTTCTGTACCTAACGCAATTTCTGTTTTGGCTCAAAACACTGCAATGAGGATATTAGTCTAATAACTCCATTACTCACGTCTCTTTAAAGTAAAATTTGACAGACTTCTTTAATAGGGAACGATTTATAATAGAAAAAATAATGCTTAGTCTCTCAATTGTCCATTCTTTTTTATTAGCTTCTATTTGTTAGAAATCAGCCTACATCTTTGAAAGAAACAAAGTTTTCTTTGTTACAGTAGATCTTTTTTTTTTCAATATGAAAAGAGACTGAGGAAATGTCCTAATGTTTGGTTAACAAATTAAAAACCAATGTTTAAATGCTTTAATACCCTGATCTTATTTCACTGTGTCATCAGGGGTTGATTTACCAGCTGTAAAATTACATAAGAAATCTTTTAAATGTAGAACTGTTGACAATATTTGAACTTCTGTATATATACTATGATCTTCTGATAATGACTACATCAATTGTGACAGCTCACTATAGCTCACCCAGACTAGCTCTGAAATCAGGGATGCATTTACAGAAATCTGAGGCGGGTCATGAGGCTGGGTTTGATTTCAGTATCCAGTGCTTTTTATAAATTCAACAGTTCAGGCCTTGTCCACCCTTCTCCAAGTCTTTTCTGCAAACTTTATGAACAGAATACCACTTTTAAGGACCAAACCATTAGTATATTTGAATAACCTATCAATTAAGAAGGTAGGAAAGATGTTGATTATATAGCAAGGACAGGCCTAAGGGAAAGGAATTTTGGAAGTTGATAATCTGCCATTTTAAAACATTAAGTGAATGTAATACGTCACAATTAATAGGTATTTTAGATGAGAAGGCATTAGCTCAAAGCTAACCCATTTTTCGATGTGCCTAGCTCCACCATAATTGAGAAATAGAGAAAGCACTGCTCAGAAATGTAAATTAGGATTTATTTGGCTACATGTGTCAGAAAGATGGGAAATCAAGATAAATATATTGGCTTGAAGTTTAGAAAATAAAAGTTTACTGCTTTATTTTTTTAGATTTTTTAAAAAGCTTACTTATTTTTGAGAGAGAGAGAGAGTATGAGTGGGGAAGGCGCAGAGAGGGAGACACAGAATCCAAAGCAGGGTCCAGGCTCTGAGCTGTCAGCACAGAGCCCGATGCGGGACTCGGGCTCACAAACAGGAAGATCATGACCTGAGCCTGAGCTGAAGATGGATACTTAACCAACTGAGCCACCCAGGCGCCCCTGAGATTTTACTCCTAAACTGATAACGGTGACTCCATGATCATCAGGGATCTGACTCCGCTCTTGACGCCTCGCCTATTTTACTTAGTGCACATCCTTATAGATCAAGATGCTTAGGTTCCAGCTACTTATTCTACATTCTAATCAGCAAAAAGAAGGAAGGGCAAAGAAAGTGTTCTCCCCCTTAAGAACGCTTCCCAGGAGCGAAACTCAACACTTGAGATAACATCTCATGTAGTGGAATTTACTCACATAGCCACCTCCAGGTGCAAGGAAAGCTGGGAAATAGTCTTTCTTCCTCATGGCTGTACTCCTAGTTAGAGAATCTGTAACCAAGGGAAAAGGGGAGATGAGACACAGGATGGCAAATAGTATCCATAAAATTAGTACTTTGGGGGAGAAGGGATGTTCTAGAAACCAAAAGCCTGTTAACAGTGCTGAGACAAATTTGTACTACATTTGTAAACTTCATTCTATCCAAGTGAAAATTGAGAATTATATCTAAATGAGTCAAACTATTACTGATGGTGCTAAGTGTGAAAATAGCATTGTGGTTATATTAAGATAATGCTCTTACTTTTTTTTTTTAAGCGAGGCATGATTTTATTCATGGCCACATGCTTTTATTACGGCCGGGCCAAACCTGATCTCGCTGGTGTTAAGGAGCAGAGGATGGCCAATGCTCTTACTTTTTCTTTATTTATTTATTTTTAAAAAATAAATAAATTTATTTTATTTATTTATTTATTTATTTGTTTTATTTATTTTTGATACAGAGAGAGAGCATGAGAGGGGAAGGGGCAGAGAGAGAAGGAGACACAGAACCGGAAGCAGGTTCCAGGCTCTGAGCTAGCTGTCAGCACAGAGCCTGACGCGGGGCTCGAACCCATGAAGGTGAGATCTGACCTGAGCCAAAGTCGGAGGCTTAACCGACTGAGCCACCCAGGCGCCCCGCTCTTACTTTTTAAAACTTTATGTTGAGGGGGCCACCTGGGTGGCTCAGTTGGTTAAGTGTCTGACTTCAGCTCAGGTCATGATCTCACAGTTTGTGAGTTTGAGTCCCACGTTGGACTCTGTGCTAACAATTCGAAGCCCAGAGCCTCCTTCAGATTCTGTCTCTCTTCTCTCTCTCTCTCTCTGCCCTTCCCCTACTCATGTTCTGTCTCTCTTTGTCTCTCAAAAATGAATAAGCATTAAAATAATTAAAGATAAATAAAGATTTATGTTGAGTATGAAGAGATGAAACAATATGGTCTCTGGGATTTACTTAAAACTGTTGTGCAAAGGAAAAAAAATTGGTGTGGTGGGAAAAGACAAAGGAAATATGGTTAAAATATTGATAATTTTAAAGTTTAGGTAAGAGGTATACAGGATTTATCATCGTATTATTTTTTAGAATGTTTGAAACATTTCATAATAGAAAGTTCTTTGTAAATAATCAGTATCAAAATTTCTAAATCCTAAATGATAATATGATTTCCTTATAGCCTTGACCAAATTACTTAATATTTCTGAGTCTGTTTCTTCATATGTAAAATGCAGTTGATAATACTTGTCCTAACCAGTTAACAGCACTGTAGTGATGGTCGAGTGTAAAAATGCCTGTGAAAGTGTTTTGGAACCTATAATGTAGTATGGTATCAGTTATTGTTAATGATATGCTTGCTGTCATTTATGTTATCATTATTTTTTAAATTTTTTTTAATGTTTTATTTATTTTTGATACAGAGAGAGACAGAGTATGAGAGGGGGAGGGTCAGAGAGAGAGGGAGACACAGAACCGGAAGCAGGCTCCAGGCTCTGAGCTAGCGGTCAGCACAGAGCCTGACGCGGGGCTCGAACCCACCAACGTGAGATCTGACCTGAGCCGAAGCCGGAGGCCTAACCGACTGAGCCACCCAGGTGCCCCTATGTTATCATTATTAATGGGAGGCCAGAGGCCATGATTCATTATTCACTGGTGTATCTCCAGTGACTAGTAAAATGCCTGACACATAATAGATAGGAAATAAATGTTGGATGAATAAGAACAAAAATTGTTAAGAAAAAATATGTCTCGGGGCACCTGGCGGGGCTTAGTCGGCTGAGCTTCTGACTTCGGCTCAGGTCATGACCTTGCGGCTCTAGGGTTTGAGCCCCGGGTCAGGCAATGTGCCAACAGCTCAGAGCCTGGAGCCTGTTTTAGATTCTGTGACTCCCTCTCTCTCTGCTCCTCCCCCACTCGTCACACGTTCTTTCTCTTTCAAAAATAAAATTAAAATATAAAAAAATAAATGAAAAAAAAGAAAAAATTTGTAGCTGAAGTTGATAGGGAGAGAAGAGACCTGAGAAATAATCCAATAACTTCATATTACGTACAAGGAAACTGAGGCCCAGGCCAATTAAATGACTGGCTTAAAGTGACAGACTGGCAGAGTTTTAGTATAGTGGAAGAGGAAAAAGCAGTCAGGCTCAAAATAGCAGAGACCCAGAGAGAATTTTATTCCCTTTCCAGCTACCTTAGGAAAACGTGCCATAATATAATTCTGTTACCTCTTGTTATACTCCCAAGGAAGAGCATATTCTCTGGCAGCACTCAGATATAGCTTTTTTTTTAGTGTTTATTTATTTTTTGAGAGACAGAGAGAGATACAATGTGAGCTGGGGGGTTGGGGCGCAGAGAGAGAGGGAGACACAGAATCTGAAGCAGGCTCCAGACTCTGAGCTGTCAGCACAGAGCCCTTTGCAGGGCTCGAACCCATGAACTATGAGATCATGACCTGAGCCGAAGTCTGATGCTTAACTGAGCCACCCAGGCACCCCTGAATATTATTCTTTTAATTATTGTTTCCAAACAGGAAGCTAAACAGTGGGGACTCAAAAATCCTTTTGTTATGCAAACATGTTGGTCCTAATAATGTCCCCTATAATAAGAATTAGTCTTGGAGTGCCTGGGTGGCTCAGTCAGTTAAGTGTCCAGACTCTTGATTTCAGTTCAGGTCATGATCTGAACCATGTTCAACCCCTGCATCGGGCTCTGTGCTGACAACACAGGGCCTGCTTGAGATTCTCTCTCTTTCTCTCTCTGCCCTTCCCCACCCACATAAATAAACATTAAAAGAAAGAAAGAAAGCTGTAGACAGAATGTTGTTTACAACTTTTGTTTAAAATTTCTCACTATTACATACTCTTTGTGGTCAAGTGCTGTGAATTCAGTCCAAATCTTTCATAAAAATTCTCCACGTTGGTAGACATCTGGATTGATCATTTCACCGATGTCAAGACACAACAGGGCTGCGTTAGGACCACATTTTCAGTTGCACACGCTATTTTAACGTGTTAGATATGGACGCCCAGCACTCTCCAAGAGAATAACTGCAGAGAGCAATCATCAAGTAGCCAATAGTTAGAATAATATTATAATATTGTTTCTATTACAATAATAGAAATTATCAGACATTTATTTATTTTAGCATACAATAAATATGTGTTTTTGCTCATGAGTCTATGGGTTGATTAGGTAGTTCTGCTGATTTGAGGTGGGCTTTGTTGATCTCATCTGGGTTCATGCAGACCTGTGATCAGCTGACAGGTGAGCCCTGGGATGGACTGGAATGGCCATGGATGAGATGACTTATTCCTACACTCTTGTCCTCAAGCAGGCTAACTCATGCTTGCTATCACATGGAGACAGGGTTTCAAAAGAGCAAAAGAAGCATGGAAAGCTTCTCAAGTTCTCAGCTCAGACCTGACACATTCGGTTCTGCTGCGTTCTACTGGTTAAGCATGTAACAAGGCCAGTAGAGATTCCGAGGTGGGAAAAACAGATTCCACCTCAAGATGGGAGAAGCTGCAAAGTCATATCGTAAGAGGCATGGATACCGGGAAGAGAAAAATGGAGGCCATTTTTACTATTAGTCTACCATAGTAAAGACGGGATTTTGCTAGAGATACCTTAGTGAGGTTTCTCCTTGGAGTGCCCCCAAGTAGCCAGACACATTTCTTCCAAGTGCTTTACCTCTTGAGTTAGGAGAAGAAGAAAACTTCATAGGAATAGTAGAGAAAATCTTTTATTTTTTTATGTTCTTTATTTATTTTTGAGAAACAGAGAGAGACAGTGGGAATAGGGAGGGTCAGAGAGAGAGGGAGATACAGAATCTGAAGCAGGCTCCAGGCTCTGAGCTAGCTGTCAGCACAGAGCCTGACGTGGGGCTCAAACCCAGGAACCGTGAGATCATGACCTGAGATGAAGCCGGACGCTTAACTGACTGAGCCACCCAGGCGCCCCAAAAAATCTTGAACTCAGGTAGTCTCGAAACAGGTATAAGACTTTAGAAGTTTACAAAAATAGAAGTAGATGTCATTTTTCTGTTTTCCAAAGCTTGCCTATGGCCAACAAAAACATGGATTTCTATGTTCTGGCTATTAAGCTCTTAGCACATAACAGATCATTTAATTCTTACAACTACCCTATGAGACATTATTACTCCTACTTGATGTATACGATAAGAGCCTTGGGAAGGTTAAAGATTAAGCAGCCTGAGAATGCGTGGGTGGGTTGGTAGGTTAAGCTTAAGCACCAGAATCTTGTTTTCAGCTCAGGTATCTCGCTGTCATGAGATCAAGTCCCACGCCCAGGGTGGAGCCTGCTTGAGATTCTCCCTCTCCCTCTCCCACTGCCCCTCCCCCTCCTCAAAGAAACATTTAAATAGCCTGATTGAGGTCTGTCAGCCCTAAGTGAGGGAGTGTGGTTTCAAACCCCGTCCACTCTGACTTCAAGGCCAGTGGGAGATATTTAGCACTATGCTACTTAGTCTCCCCAAATGCAAAATACCCTGTATCCTGCAAATAGTATTGCACATCTATATGGAGGCACCAGGAAAAAAAACTAACAATCTCAACTTAAATGAGAAATAGAATTTTCGTTTGCAGTTTTTATGCTAAAACAGGTTTGTGTGAAATCAGAAAGCAGGAGTCAACAAACTTGTCCTACCAAGGGCCAGAGAGTAAATACTTTAGGCTTGTGAGTCATGTGGTCTCTATTACAACTCTAAAGTTCTGCATTTGTAGCTCAAAAACAGCCAGAGACAAAGTGTAAATGAATGAGTGTGGTGTGCCAACCAAGTTTTATTTACAAAAATAGGTGGCTGGCTTGATATGTCATAGAGAATTTGAAACCAAGCCAGGACTTTGTAGAAATGCACTTTGTTCCAAAGGACAGTTTGATGTGTTGTCCAAATCCTCTCAAACGTAACAACAACAATAATAATTATGCATATTATAATGACTCATATATACTACTAACAAAATATATTTTTACTAATAAGGCAAAATTATGACTGTCACAAATATTGAAAAATATCTGTCAAAGATTTTATTTAATTCAGTAATGGGGGAAGCACTAAGAGGTTAAAACTCTTTCAGAGAAGAATTCAAAGAATAAACACATATGGCAGCATTCAGAAATGCTGAAATTCATTAGCTAGTAGAGGAAATACTGATAAATATTTATAGAGAATAAAATGTAACATATAGAATCATTTCTTTTACAGGCTAATGGTCAATTGCATCTTCACCAGACACAATTTATTTATAGGAATATAAGAATATCACTTGGGGCACCTGGGTGGCTCAGTCTGTTGAGCATTCAATTTCAGCTCAGGTCATGGTCTCATATTCATGGGTTTGAGTCCTATGTTGGGCTCTGTGCTGACAGCTCAGAGAGCCTGGGGCCTGCTTCAAGTTCTGTGTGTGAGTGTGTGTGTGTGTGTGTGTGTGTGTGTGTGTGTGTGTGTCTCTCTCTCTTCCCCTCCCCTGCTCATACTCTGTCTCTGAGAAAATAAAACGTCAAAAAAAAAAAAAAGAATATCTATTACTCAGGAAAGTATTCACAATGTGAAAAAATAAAATATGTAATAATTAAAAACTATAAGACATGAAGAAGCAGGAAATTAATGAGAAAAATCAACAATAGAAATGGGAGAAAGCTGACACAGAAGATAGAATTCAGTAGGCAAAGACACTGAGTTACCACAATTGTATTGCATATGTTCCAAAATGTAGTAGTAATTTTCAAGCACAGAGGGGCGCTTTCTCCCCCAGGTAACATTTAGCAAAGTCTGGAGACAGACAGTCTGGTTGTCACAGTTTGGCAGAAGTGGTGCTACTGTCCTGCAGCAGGAAAAAGCCAAGGTTGCTGCTAAGCATCCTACAGTGCACAAGACAGCCCCCACAGCAAAGAATTGCCTTGCCCAAAATGTAGGTAGTGCTGAGTGAGGTTGAGAAGTTCTGAACTAGAGGAAAGATTAAATATGTTAATTAGAGATAAAGAAGATATGAAAAGACAGAAAATGAAGTTATAGAGATGAAAACAATGATGAAGATAAAGAAATACACTGGATAGGATTAATTATAGACTGGACATTGCAGAAAAGCAAGAGTGAACTTGAAGACATGGCATTATAAACTATGCACAATGAACACAGATGAAAACAAATCTGGAGGAACAAAAGGACCAGAGCACCAGTGAGCTGTGGGCCAACTTCAAGTGGCCTAATGTACATGCAACTGGGGCCCTGACAGAAAGAGAGGTGGGAGTGACAGAAAAAAACCTTTGAAGAAATAAATGCAAAAATTTTCCAAGTTTGATAAAAACTAGATCCAAGAAGTACAACCCCAAGCACAAGAAACATGAAGAAAATACCAAGGCAACATCATGATCAAATTGCTTAAAACAAGTTATAAAGAGAATATTAAAAGCAACTGGAGAGAGAGAGAGAAAGACATGACATGTATAGAGGAACAGAGATAATGGTGATAGAACACTTCTTGAACAGAAACAACATAAACACTTGACACCTGGGTGGCTCAGTTGATTGAGCATCTGACTTTGGCTCAGGTCATGATCTCATGGTTCCTGATTTCGAGCCCTGTGTTGGGCTTGCCGCCGTCAGCACAGAGACTACTTCAGATCCTCTGTCCCCTCCTGTCTCTGCCCTCCCCTACTTGTGCTTCCTCTCTCAAAAAATAAATAAACCTTAAAAAAGAAACAATGTAAACAATTTTTAAAAAAAGCAATGTCTTTAAAGTACTGAAAAACAAAAAGCTGCCATATATATACTACACTAAAATATCGTTTAAAAGTGAAGGCAAAATAAAAACTTTCAGGCATTAAAAACCTGAAAGAATTTGTCACCAGTGTTATCCACAAAAAACGTTGAAGGAAATTTTTTAGGCAGAAATATGAAACTACCAAAAAGAATCAAAAGAATTGGAAATGGTAACAATGGAAGTAAATGTGTTAGACTGTTCCCCATTATCTCAATCTTCTAAAAAGATTATGGTTTAAGCAATAATAACAACAAAATAATGTAATGTGAGGCTTCCAACATATGTAGAAGTGACATGTATGCCGGCAATAGGATGAAGTGCCGGTTTACTTGGAAGGGAGTCTAGGGGGTGTCTAGGAACTCTTGTGTATGACTGAAGGAATGGTTTGTTAGCACTTGGTAGAAGTATAAGAAAACTCATCTGGCCTGGAGGCAGAATCAAGCTCCCCAGTTTGGTAAGTGTAATATTTATTTCCTAAAGAAAATAAAAAAGGAATGAAGGTGTAGACTGATTTGTGCAGGGATTTAATATGGATTTCCTCAGCAATAATATAGGTAGGTCATTGATTCTGCTTTTGGATTCACAAGCCCTTAGTACAGCAGGCTTAGTAGATAGGCCTGGTCTAGGGTAGTCTGAGACTGGGGAACGGTCATTCAGGAAGGTTCTCCTTTATGGTATATGGCAAGGAACAGACCAGCAAGTTGGCCTTCCTACAGCCAGGAGGACATGGCTACTAGAACACTCAGATGGGGAAGCCCAATCTGGTTTTAGGATGCTGCTGCCCCAAATGAAGCTAAAGGGCAAATAGCCACCCTCTATACAAAGCTGGGTGTACTTCCAGAAGTCTTTTTTTTTTTTTAATTTTTAATGTTTTTTATTTACTTTTGAGAGACAGAGAGAGACAGTGCGAGCAGGGAAGGGTCAGAGAGAGAGGGAGACACTGAATCTGAAGACAGGCTCCAGGCTCTGAGCTGTCAGCACAGAGCCCAATGTGGGGCTTGAACCCACGAACTTGAGATCATGACCTGAGCCGAAGCCGGACGCTCAACCCCAGAAGTCTTTATATTTGACCCTCAGTATGGGAACCCAGATGTAAATGGTAAATCTCTTTATAATCACAGGGAGGCAAAGATATTTCTAATTATAAGACCAAGGCCAGAAATGAGGAATGTGGTCTCAATTACCAGTCATTGGGATTCACTTTGTGCCAACATTGTATCAGTCAACTGATTGACCTAATGCCTTCATAGACTTGACCAATCATTTTGGCATCGTGTAGATACAGAACTTGAAATAATTTTTGTCTTCAAAAGTGAGGCTGCAGCATTTGGCCTTAAAGATGTCAAGCCTAGAAATTGTAAAAATTGGATTCTCAGGATGAAATATAACTGAAAGACGAACTAATTATTATGTGGAGCTTCTATTAACTATAAAATCCCATAGAAAATTGTCTGGTTCCTAGTGCTTCTGTGCTCTCATATAGGATTTTGCTTCCAAAACCACTGGGAATGTTGGAAATAACTGAATTATTTGTACAAACTCATAAACACAAATTGATTTCTCACTCTGTATAGTACTCTGAGGATTAGTAATGTTTGGACCAAAAATGGCAATTCCCTTAAAAGTTGACACATGGTTTTTATTTGAAGAGACAAGCTGATAACAGTCTTAATTTGAGCACAGTGAAAGTCTTTTCCATGAACATGGAGAAACTGGATATATTATATTCAACAACCTGTTTGTTATCAGTCTTCCAAATAAGTGAGAAAGTCGTAGGTAAAAATTAAGATTAACAACAATGATATTTCTTCATGAGACATGTTTTTATCTAAGCCATTTGGACTCTAGCCCTTCATCTGAATTTCACATATATTGCATATTTGACAAATACAGTTAATGGATGGCTACTGTGCGAATGAGATTTTGCTAGTTATGTTGCAGTAGGCATACACAAATCTTAAGGGCTTATAACAACAAAAATTTATTTCTTTTTTTAAAATGTTTTTTAATTTATTTTTGAGAGACAGAGAGAGACAGCACGAGCAGGGGAGGGTCAGAGAGAGAGGGAGACACATAATCTGAAGCAGGCTCCAGGCTCTGAGATAGCAGTCAGCACAGAGCCCAACGTGGGGCTCGAACCTACGAACATGAGATCATGACCTGAGCCGAAGCTGGACACCTAACCGACTGAGCCACCCAGGCGCCCCCCAAAATTTATTTCTTACTCATGGAATGTGTAAGCCGAGGCTCTGCCCAACGTGTGTTCATTTTGAGATCCAGGTTGAAAGAGCAACACCTCTTTAGGACACTCATTATTATGGTAGAGTGAAAAGAGTGTAATGGCTGAATCAGGCAGTAGCTTTTAAGCTTTTATTTATTTAATTTTTTCAAAAATGTTCAATTTGAGAGATAGAGAGAGAAAAGAGAGAGAGAAAATCCAAGCAGGCTCCGTGCTGTCAGCGCGGGGGTTGAGGTGGGGCTCAAACTCATGAGCCGTGAGATCACGTCCTGAGCTGAGATCAGAAATCCAATGCTTAACCAACTGAGCCACCCAGGCGCCCCTCTTAAGCTTTTGTTTAGATGCTACACGTCAATTATGCCTCACATTTCATTAGCCAAAACATATCATGTGGCTAAACCTAATGTTAATAGAGAGGAAGTATGTGCCTCCGCTAGGAAGGGACTGTGAGTCACATGGAAAGGTGTAGGATATATAATTATTTTACAGGAAGTGTGGTGAATAATTAAGAAAAATAATACAATCTTCCAGTTATCAAATGGGATGTATCTGATGAAGAAATAATTCAACAGACTGTTCTGTTCTGATCATTCACGTAAGCCTGACCTGATATTTATGCACTATCCTTGCAAATTTCATCACTACACTTCCAATTTAAGAATTATGATGGAGCACCCGGGTGGCTCAGTGGGTTAAGCATCTGGCTTTGGCTCAGGTCATGATCTCATGGTCCACGGGTTCGAGCCCCACGTCGGGCTCTGTGCTGACAGCTAGCCCAGAGCCTGGAGCCTGCTTCAGATTCTGTGTCTCCCTCTCTCTCTGACCCTCCCCTGCTTGTGCTGTCTCTCTCTGTCTCTCAAAAATAAATTTTAAAAATGTATCTTTAAAAAAAAGAATTATGAAACGTCTAGGGAAATATGAACCATTGCTCCTCAGTGCATTTGTGTATTTTGGGTGAAAAGATGGAGGAGAAATGATTCCTTAACAGGACCAATCACTAACAAGTTATGCCAAAGATAGTGGTGATTCTGTGTAACAGCGGTGCTCCAAAGCATTTCTTCCGCACAGGTTCTTTTTAAAATGCATGGCAGCCACTGCCATTCACAGTTCCTATTACTGTCCTTTAAACTTTGTCTCCTACTCAAAATCTTTTCTCAAGAAGAGCTGTCATTGATTTTTTGTTCCAGTATTCCATTGAGATGCCGCACTGTCTGAAACGGAATGTCAGTGTATATCCTTTCCAGGAATTCTTCTGGCTGCAAATCCTCACCCCTTTGCTTTAGCTCATCTCATATAGGAACTAGCAGTTAGCCTGATGTCGTGAGCATGTGCTGGGCCGGGAACTGGTTTTGAAGAGCTCTGCTGCCATACCAATTTTGTAAGTCTTCATTTGTGATTCAAGAATTGTGATACGATGTTTGATTTTTATAGTTCTTTGAAAGAGACTGAGCTCCACCACAATTCAGGGACCTTTATTTCTGTCCTTTGCTTGATTCTACTCTATTTTCCAGTTTCTACTATGATATGATGGTCTTCCTGATATTACTGTTATATTTTCTTTATTAGCGCATGTGAGAATTTAACCCCCGCCCCCATCCCACTGCCTGTAGAGAGAAAATTCTCTATCATTATTACTGGATGAGATGAGTTAGCAGATTCCGAGTAATGGGCAGACCTGAGAGAGTAGGTAAAGGTGAGATTATTCAATGAGCTTTGAACTTGCCAGTTGTCTTTGCCAGCCACATGAGCGGAGAGTTCGAGGTTTTCAAAAGATGGAAACCAGCAACTGAGTGGATGATCCAACAGAGGTATAAGCTTGAACTTGAAAATCAGAAATTCTGCTTGCCCCTGGGAGGATGCTGATGTAAATGGAACACATGCTATGAGGACTAAGATGAATGGAATTGCTGAAGGAGCAAATGCTCCTTAAAAGCTTTCTCAATCCACCAACAAGAGGGGCCTTCAGCATACCAAAAGGGACTGAGAAGGGTCCAGGGTAAAGCCCATCTTCATCATTGTGGAAGAGATGACTGACTGGTCAATGTAGGGTTCCTCCAAAGAATTTTTAAGCTAGAGAGGAAACTCTCCCCTCTTCTATGTCTAGGGGATTAGGAAAAGGCAGAATTCAAGAGACAAGGTGGCTGATGGCACTGACAAGGGCATTGGGCCCACATCCTGTGATAAGAACCAGCAGGTGGTTTCTGGAAGAGATGGAGAATTCTGTCGCTTTTGATGTTGGTGCCTGTCCAGATATGCCCAGGCAGCAGAGTGAGCAGTTTCACCAAGGATGTGAGTCAGACTGGGCAGGAGGACAGCATGGACTCGGGGACTGTGTCTGTCAAAGCCTACCCAGGATTGAAAGACTGAAGGGGGAGGGGGAGAGGGAGGGGGGAGAAGGGGGTGATGGTTATGGAGGAGGGCACTTTTGGGGAGAAGCACTGGGTGTTATATGGAAACCAATTTGACAATAAACTATTATAATTTTTTTTAAAAAAGAAAGCTAGTTGCTTAGATAAGAAATTTATGCTCTGTAAACTATAAAAAGGGAAAGGGAAATTACCTGCCCCTCTCTCCAGGGAGGAGGAGTTGACACTCTGGTTAGACCTCAAGAGACTTATTAGTCTACAATTACTTCTAAGCAAGGTCACTGTGATTAAAAACATGCCTTTTCTTCTCCCCCTTACTTTCATAAGGTGAGCTGAAACGGACCCCTGCTCAAAACACTCAGATATTTTGTTCCTTTTGGTACTTTCTTCTCACTCAGGCAGCAGAAGGAGTAAAATGGACTGAGGCCTGCCTCCCTGAGAGGGCTGGCTATCTGTCTTTCCATCCTTTTTCATCAGATGCTTTAGTTCCTGGGTTAAGTCCCTTGCAGAGAGAGTGTAGTCTTGCGTGGTCCAGGTAAAACTATGTTCTTAGACAATTTAAAAAATCTTTCTTGTGCCTTAGAAATTTCTATGAAGAACATGATACACCAACCTGGGCCTATTCATATCCTAGCTTGGTGTCATTCTATTGGTTGGAGAGAATTTACCCTTCCAAGGCAATATCAAACAGAAAAGGAAGCAGGATTTTCAGGGCTACGAAATGTGTTGAGTGGCGTTCAGATTCTAGGTTTACAAATGGTAGGCTTTCATTTGTTATAAATGTTTGCTCAGGATCATGATGGGATAAGCAATACACTGGGCAGTGGACTTATAATAAACCCATCAGATAATCATGCTTTACAGCTGTTTCACATAGAAGATTGTTTCATGTGTAAGACTGGGGAGAAAATGGATGTTCCACAGGTCTTTTCTTTTAGAGAATAATGAAAATATATTGTTGTCTGCACATTCCCTATTTCTGCTGTTAGAAAGATTGTATCCAGGTGGCATGTGATTCTAGAAGGTCCATTTGAGGATGGGGGAATGCTATAGATTGATTTGGCTAAATTTCTGGAAGTTGTGCCCAACTCTCTTGTCTCCTTTGAAGTGATACACAGGATGGCAGTTTGCTGCTGGCCTTTTGCAGTCTACTGTGGGATAGATGAAAGGCCTAGCATCATGTAAATAATGACCGTGTTCAGACTTCCCATACATGGCTCCCATAGGAAGCAGGTCCGTGTAGGCCAGACAATGACTCATAAATCATAATGGAAACAAAAGAGGGTGGGGAGGCTAACAGGACAACGTGAAGCTCGCTTTCAGACCTTCCGACTCAGCAGTGGGACACGGTCAGGGTGGTCGTCACACTGGGGGGAGGGGGGCTAACTGCTAGAATCACTAGATGTACTTCCATCAGGAAACTCTCACTTTGTGCCAAGATCCATCAGCCAAGATGGCAACCCTCGAATTCAGCTGCTCACCAGAAACTGTGCTGCTAATTTGATGGCCTTGTCTATTGGGAGCAGGAAGAGAGAAATGTAACATGGAATTGAGAACATTCCTGGGTACTTCAAAGGAAGGCCATGAACTGGCATTTGCCACTTTCAGATTTTTTGTCTGATTTATAACAGAATTTAGATCCAAAACTTCTCAAAAAAACAGTTATGGGTATGATTATTCAGGTAACCATCTTTGTTCATGTTGATCAGAACTTCATGATTTTTTTTTTTTGCTTAACTGAAATATATTTCAACATTCAATATTATTGTAGCATTGTTATACTCAAGGTTCAGAAGTGAAGATTTCTTTTCTTGGGATTTCTTGCTTTGAGTGATGGTCAGCGCTCAGTATTATATAGATTAGCCAATGACTATATCAACACTTCTAACCACAAATATTTATTAAATATATAGTACTTGAATTGTAGGCTCAAAGGTGAACTAAATAATGATTTCTGTTGGAAAAGAGATTAAGATCTACATATCAAAATATCCTGATGAAATGTCAAAAATATAATGTGCAACATCAAGATCTTTGCAAATTAAACTTTTTTTCAGAGTGTCATCATTGTGGGATAATGTAATTGTAGTTTTCAAATATTGGTTTGTGCTTAGTGCCCAATTCAGTTCAATTTTTTCAAGTTTAAACAGTCACCTCTATTCAACATTTTAAAATCCATGTTATTTCAGTTCTCAGAATACTCTTTGATAAAGACCCTTGCCAGGCATTTTTATTCCTTTTAAAAGGAAAATCCATAAAGAATTGAGAAAGAAAAATAAAAAAAATCATAAAGTTATTCTTCTAAAAGGTACAATTCAGTGGTGTTTAGTGTATTCATAAGATTGTGCAACAATTCCATATAATTACAGAATATTGTATCATTCCAAAAAAGAAACTCTGAACCCATAAGGAGTAATCTCCCATCCCCCGATGCCCCCAGGCCCTGGCAACCACTTGTTTGCTTTCTGTCTCTATGAATTTGCCTATTCTGGACATTTCATATAAATGGAACCACACAGTATATAACCTTTTGCATCTGTCTTCTTTCATTTAGTATGTTTTCAAGATCTGTGCATATTTTATTTTATTTTTTAATTTTTTAAATGTTTTATTTATTTTTGAGAGAGAGAGAGAGAGAGACAGGGTGAGCAGGGGAGGGGCAGAGAGACAGGGAGACACAGAATCTGAAACAGGCTCCAGGCTCTGAGCTGTTAGCACAGAACCTGATGCAGGCAGGGCTTGAACCTACAAACTGTGAGATCATGACCTGAGCCAAATTTGGTCGCTTAATCGACTGAGCCACGGAGGCGCCCCTAAAAATTTTTTTAATATTTATTTATTTTTGAGAGAGAGTGACAGTGTGAGCAGGGGAGGGTCAGAGAGAGAGGGAGACACAGAATCTGAAGCAGGCTGAGGGCTCCAGGCTCCGATCCGTCAGAACAGAGCCCCATGCGGGGCTCCAACCCACTAGCTGTGAGATCATGACCTGAGTCAAAGGCCACTTAACCGACTGAGCCACCAAGGTACCCCGATAGTACCCTTTAAAGCACAGCAGTTTTTAACTCTTTTCTGCCAAAAGCTTTATTGTTTCCATTTGGCCTATGGCTTGGGAGAGGGCTCTAAGGGGTTACAAAGTTGCCTAGTAGCTTCAGCTCGGGCACACGCCCTGGCACCAGTGGGATGCCAGAGCGGCCGCTCTAAGGCCGCTGGGCCCTGGAGGCTCCTAGTGGTGCTGGAAGGTGAGCCGTTCGAGGGGGCGGCCGGCCTGCGCAGGCGAGTCAGGTGGCTGCCCATCTCGATGAGTTTCACCTCCGCATCCAGGAAATGGCTCTCCAGGAGGTCACAGAGCTTCTGCGCGGGCAGAACCCAGGCATGCGGCCCAAGAGCCCGGGGCCAGGTTCTTCTCCGGGGCCCCGGCGGCTTCCAGGGCCCCAGGGGTCTGCCCCACTCTTCGTGGGACGATTCTGGGTGTCCTGGGAGAGGACATGGCCGCCGCCTGGGGTTCCCGGGTGCAAGAGGCGCCGGAGCCCTGGCACTTCTCCTCGCCAACGAGGGAAGCAGTGGCGCCGCCCTCCGGAGCCACAACCGCGTGGGGGCGAAATAGAAGCCCAGAGAGAGGTAGGTGTGGAGGCCCGCAGGTGCGTGCCGGCCGGGGGGAGGACGGCAGCCTCCGCCTCGGTGGAATAATTCCGAGGAATCTGGAGCTCGCAGGTGGTCGGCCATGAGGAGCTAAGGCCCCAGAATGGTGTGAGCCGGTCCTGGAGGCAGAGGATGGCTAGAGCATGGTTGTGAAAAGAGGTGGGAGGGTGGTCGCAGGCTGGGAGAAGGGGCATCTGCCGGGTCTGTTACGGCCAGACACTCTCGAAGCAAGACAGCAGTACCGCCTGGTGTCCTGCCCAATTTTTAATTTTGACGCCATCTAATTTATCTAATATTTACTTTGGTTGCTTGCACCAGAACTAAGAAATCGTTCCCTAATCTAAGGTCATGAAAATTTATCCCTGTTTTCTTTTAAGAGTTTTATAGTTTTAGCTCTTGCGTTTACCTCTTTGATCTGCTCTTAATTTTTGAATATAGGTAAGAGAGGGGGCCAACTTCATTCTTTTGCATATGGATATCTAATCATTTTCCAGGTAGTTTTGCTTCTATTAAAAAATATGGAGGGGCGCCTGAGTAGTTGGTTAAGCATAGATCTTCGACTCAGATCATGATCTCACTGCTGGTGGGTTTGAGCCCTTGCGTTGGGCTCTGTGATGACGGCTTGGAGCCTGGAGCCTGCTTCAGATTCTGTGTCTCCTCCTCTTTCTGTCCCTTCCCTGCTTGTGCTTTGTCTCCCTCTCCTCAAAAATAAATAAATGTCATTAATTTTTTAAATATGGAAAGTGCTGATAAAAGAATGGATATAATTATAATGAAATACCATATTAACAATAAAATGAGAACTCAGAATTTCTAATTTCTAGGTTCTTGTCCAAATTGCACAGATTTTCATCTAAGAGAAACTCTAAATCTCTTTTGCTTAACTTTGAAATCATTTGAGCCTCATAGGTTTGTATTAAGTCTCTGAAATACCAACTGTTTATAGGTTTTGGTAGTTTCTTATAGGGCATTTTCAAAGAGCAAACTGTTTGAGCTTACTTTGAGTTCCTTAGTTGGTAATTGATATTCTCAACATGAAGCAAACAGTTTTTAACCAGTAAACTGTATATTTTGTATGTTTTATTTCAGTATTACTTTCTCTCTCTCTATTTATAGCAGTGATTGGATAGCCAATATTTTCAGCTATACTTTCTTATTTCATGGCATTTTCTTGACTTGGCTTTAGTCAATTGTAGCTGTTAAACCTGAATCCTGTTCTTCTGTCACCCGTAATGCTCCCTTGACTGTTTGTAACTAGAAGTATGGAGCTATTTTATTCAGAAGTAATCAATGAAATGACAAATATCTTGAAGGAGTAAAATTTGGTTTCATTTACCTAATGTTTTTAATTAGTGCAATTTCCAACTTAGCCTTCCTGGTCAAGGAAATATTGGCTGCCTTTGAAAATGTTATTGAAAAAAAAACCAAACAACAAACAACAAACCACATATAGCAATGCACTTATATTCCTCAAAGACATTCAGACATAAGGTTACTCTCCAACCTGGCTGCTGTGGAACAAGCAGATGCTGTAAGCAAGAATGTGAATTATTAATGCACCAGAGCATCATCACCAACAGACCACAAAATCTATTTTAAAAAATTCTTTTACATACATAGTACAGATTCTGTCCCGGCACCGTGTGCTCTACATTTTAGAAAACACTGATGAAGCCATTACTGTTCTGTCCATTTGTTCATAGTATATGTCATTATTCAAGAAATTTAAGAACCATAATGATGGAAAATCACACAGAAAGAAAAGTAGAGGAACATGGACTCTGTCAGAAACAAGGGCTACATTTTTATTCAAGAGGTCCCTAATGATGGAAAATCACAGTGGAAGGCAGAAGCGAAACCAGGATTCCATAAAGGACCTGACACACACCAGTAGTACAAGCAGGAGAACAGTCATAGCAGACGCGTAAAAATAAAGAAAAACAAAATTAACGAGAGACAAGCTGTACTGGGGCTGACGCACAAAACAGCAACAAATCACAGTGAATTCTGAAGATTAATTTCAAAGAATCTTCTGAAATAAGCAAGGAGACAGACAGCATCAATATTAATGAAGCTGAAATGGAACTCCAAAAGAGCCACAGCATAAAATGGCACATGAATGTTTTGTTTTTAAATGGATTGTAGATTGGATCACAGGACCATCAGGAAAATGAAGGGACATTCACAAGAACATCATAACAGGGCCAGCTGTGTGATAAGCAATTACAACATCAGTGCTAAAATCTCCAATGTAAAAGAAAAACATCAGTGTTGAAATAAAAGAAAGTGTCAACAGTCTGCAGATGAGGTAAAAGAAAGTGAAGAATAGATTTTATTGAGACTCAATAGCCTGCACTATGTCAATATCGAATGTCTTTGACAAGACAGACAATAGGCATTCGAAGAAAGATCAAAATTTGATTCCATCTTGTATTGCGCTCAATTTCCCTTCAGACTGTCAGCTAAAGCAGCCCTAGGATCAACCCAATGCTTCCGCTGCCTAAACTACTTGCTGGCTGTAAACCGGATGCTTTTGGGAGCTGTGTAACTTTGGCCCCTGGAGTTCTGCAAATGTATCTCTCGTGCTTCCCTGTAAATCAAATTTAAATGAATCGATTTTTAATTTTTAAGTGTGTTAATCACGTAGGCTGCTTAGAGAAGTTTTAGATCCCAAATTTTTATAAAATGAAGGATGTGTTATTAAAAGGCAAATTTTCATACCCCCATTGGTTTTATAGAGTGCTGACTTCCAGATGGACAGGCCCGCGGGCTGTGTAGCAATGTAGCTGTGGCAGTCCACTTGGCCATTCCATTGCTATGTGGTCCCACAGAGGGAGAAAGTAACACCCACTTGCAGCTTTTTCTCTCTGCCCGTAGCTCTACAACATTTATGATTGCAGGTTGCTGGGTTCTTTTAACCACTAACTGAGCCAAAGCCTGTTTGCAGACTAGAAGAGTGTAGGGAAGCTCACTTCCCATCCACAGTTAGTAAAGCGAGTCATGTGTGGCAAGAGACAGCCTCAGTACAGTTGGGTTTTTCACCAGTCTCTTCTCAAAAGATGCGTAGGAATTTATTGGCATTTCTGGGGAACTCAAGTGCTTTCTGAACTACCATAAGGAAATAATATTAACACTGTAGTAGTAGAAATATGTTCAGAGATTCTTTGGTACTCTTCCCTTCAAGAACTGGCACTTAATTCCTCTCTCCTTGTTAGGGGATGGAATCAGAGACAAATAAAATATGATAGAAATGATAGGGCCTAATGTTGGGAGACCAGGTCATAAAAGGCATTGAGGTTTCCTTTTTGCTGTCTTGAATAATTCTCTTGGGGGGAAGACAGTGGGAATCTCATGAGGTAATCTCTACAAACACTCAAGGCATCGTATGGAGAAGCCCATTGGTGGAAGAACTGAGCCTATAAAGAGCCGACAGGAGTAATGGAGGCCTTTTGTCAAGAGCCATGTGGATGAGTCACCCTCTCATTCCAGTAGGCCTTCAGACAGCTGTAGCCATGGCTGACATCTGGAATGCGACCTCATGAGAATCCCTGAACTGGAGTCCCTTAGCTACACCTCTTTGGAATTCCAGACCCACAGAAACTGTGAGATGATAAGTGTTTGCTGTTTAATCCACTAAGTTTGGGGGTGCTTTACTATGTAGCAATAGCTAATATAATCCCTTATATGTATTTGTGGGATTTATTTGCCAGACTCTGCAAAATTTCTTCTATGAGAATGAGCTTCTCTAAAGAAGTCTAAGAAGTTTTGATTTCAATGCACATATGAATCAGTCTATTAAAAATGCTATATTTTGGGGCACCTGGGTGGCTTAGTCGGTTAAGCGTCTGGCTTCGGCTCAGGCTCTGTGCTGACAGCTCGCTCAGAGCCTGGAGCCTGCTTTGGATTCTGTCTCTGCCTCTCTCTCTGACCCTCCCCTGCTCTCACTGCCTCTCTTTGTCTCTCAAAAATAAATAAAAAACTTAAAAAAAATTTTTAAATGCTATATTCTGTGGCTCATCCCCTGAAATGGGGCCTATGAATCTCTATTTTAACTAGCTTCCCAGGTAATTCTGATGCAGTTGGCTAGAGCTCACTATTTGAGAAATACTGCTTCAAACCTTTATCCATTTTCTTTAGAAAATGCACATCTTTTAAATATAACCCTCTGGGCATGTTGTTCCTATAAAAAATTATTGCATTTTTATCTTTTAAAATCCTACCCAAAGACCATATTGGAGTTTCTTTAAATAGGAGATAGTGTATCCTGATGAGAAGATGTTTTTGGAGACTAACAATTCCCCAAATGAGACTATGTAGATGGTTGTCTTCTTTGCTTTGGGGAACATATTGGGTAGACAGAATACATACACTCCCCAGAGAATTGTGGAGCTGCATTTAGGGTAGTTCTGTAGGTAAAAATCTTGGGCTCATTTGGCCACAAGTTTGTAATTTTTTAAAGATTTTTTTAATGTTTATTTATTTTTGAGAGAGAGAGAGCACAGGAAGGGCAGAGAGAGAGGGAGACATGGAATCACCAGGCTCCAGGCTCTGAGCTGTCAGCACAGAGCCCGACGTGGGGCTCAAACCTAGGAACCATGAGGTCATGACCTGAGCTGAAGTCGGAGGCTTAACCGAATAAGCCACCTGGGCGCCCTACAAGTTTATCTAATTTTTAAGAGATAAAGACAGGGCCATCGCAGAGGAGTAGATAGTTGCCAGCACTGTGGCTCTGAGGGTCTCCACAGGCCTTTCCCCAGATAGAAATCTCCTTTACTCTCATAGGATAGAGTTATTCTCATCTCTTTTAAAATGTAAATACTTAAAAAAAATGAAAATAAAATATAATAAACTTGGGACAGGTAAGGTTCTCAACCATCTGTCTCTCAAAGAGAATGAATGCATCAAATCTTTATTTTTTTTTTCCTGTGAGTTTTAGAAAGGAGGAAGAGAAAAAAGGGCTATTTCATGGAATCTATGAGGCCATCAATCATAAGGAGCACCTTTATTAAATGTATTTTTATTTTTTTAACTTAAAAAATAATATATATATTTATTTATTTAAAGTAGGCTTCATACCCAGTGTGGAGCCCAATGTGGGGCTTGGACTCAAGACCTTGAAATCAAGACCCGACCTGAGATCGAGAGTCGGATGCTTAACTGACTGAGTCACCTATGCACCCCATTAGATGTATTTTTTTTAAGATGTATTTATTTTTGAGAGAGACAGCACAAGCGAGGGAGGGACAGAGAGAGAGGGACCAAGAATTCAAACTGGGCTCCACGCGGACAGCAGTGAGCCTGATATAGGGCTTGAACTCATGAACCTTGAGGTTATGATCTGAGCTAAAGCCAGATACTCAACGGACTGAGCCTCCCAGGTGCCCCTACATGTATTTTTTAAAAGAAAAAGTACTTCCAATTTTAACTGGAAGATGATATCAATTGTAAGATTTATTTTGATTCTGAGATATTAAAATGTGAAAAAAATTTGCATTTTAGATGACAAGAGTGGTTATCAACCACTTAACCACTGGTAGGGTAGAGTCTGGGTAATGAAGCTACGTCTCATCTTTGTGTTTTAAAATGCTAAATATTATGATGGAAAGTAATATTGAAATTTTATTTTTTTATTAAAAACTTTTTTAAAACTTAAAAAAATTTTTATTATTATGAGCATGAACAGGGAAGGGTCAGAGAGAGAGGGAGACACAGAATCTGAAGCAGGCTCCAGGCTCTGAGCTGTCAGTACAGAGCCAGATGTGGGACTCGAACCTACCAACCGCGAGATCATGACCTGAGCCAAAGTCAGCCACTCAACCAACTGAGCCACCCAGATGCCCCAGTAATATTGAAATTTTAAACTACTGATGAAATTATTGTATTTGTGCTTAAAATCATAGCAACAAAAGCGATTCCTAACACTTTTTACTTTTTTTTTAAGATTTTATTTTTAAATAAATCTCTATACCCAACATGGTTGGGGCTTGAACTTACAACTCCAAGATTAAGAGTTGTATGCTGTACCGACTGAGCCAGCCAGGTGCCCCACTTCTTACTTTTTATGATCTTACAACCTAATTGGAAATCACCAAATGATCACAATGCTTATATTCATATGGACATTTTTTCTTAAAAGATAAGCCTTTCATCCACTCATTTTTGGTCTCTGACATTACTGGGCCCTTCAATAGTGCTATCAAGGGTTTGGCAAAGGCTTGGGATGGATTGTTGGGGAGGAGGGGGAGAAAACAGAATAATTTTGTAGCCTAATGATATACTTATCATTAATAAGAGATCGAGAATATGATTCTATCTCTCTTTACTGGGATCTCCCTACTAAACTTTTCTGTTCTCCTTCCTTACTGCCCAACCCCTCCCTCATTCTTAGAGAAAGCAGACACCATCAGACCAGAATTCCCTCAATGTCCCGGCCACACACCTAACAACCTACACTACAATGACCTCTATTCCTCCAAGCTCAGAGGAGGAGGCATCCCTTTTCCTCTTGTTTAAGGCCAATCCCTCCTTCTCTGTCTTAGACTTTACTTCTTTTGATTTCTCAGAGAACTCACTTAAACTGTTACTGCTTTTTCCCATCCTTCACTTTAACCAATCCATCTCTACTGGCTCCTTCCCATCCATTTTTAAGCATCCTCAAGTGTGTCTCATTTTCAAAGTTCTTTGAAATAAATGCAAAGCAGTGAGTTAGAAGTAAGTTGAGTGAAATTGTAAAACCCAGGCAGAGCTTAGATGAAAGATCCTGACTCCTTCACCTGCAGAAAGCATCTTCCCAGAGAGCTTCTGTGCCCCATATGCTAACTATTCATTCCTTCCAAACAAATGTTTGTTAAACACCTTCTAGAATTGTGGTGGAAAGCTGGCAATGTTTTCATTCACCAGAAAAATAGAACTTGGCTCTAAAGTTCCAACTGGAATATATATTTTTCATGAGTTTCCTAATTGGAAAGTTAGAGAGAAGCATGTTTTCTTTGTAGTTAGGAAAGAGTAACCATAAATAAGGACTAAAATGCTTAGCCATTTGGATGAAACCTTTCCACCAAGACCATTTATTCTGTTCCTTGTCAGTAAGAAACAGAACTCAAAGTATGGTAACTTTAACAGATTCTTGACATGGAAACATTTCTTTTAAAAAAATTTTTTAATGAATAATTTTAATGTTTATTTATTTTTGAGAAAGAGAGAGAGAGAGAGAATGAGAAAGAGCATGAGTAGGGTAGGGGCAGAGAGAGAGGGAGATAGAATCAGAAGCAGGTTCCAGGCTCTGAGCTGTCAGCACAGAGCTCGATATGGGACTTGAACCCACAAACTGTGAGAACATGACCTGAGCTGAAGTTGGATGCTTAACTGACTGAGTGACCCAGATGCCCTGACACTGAAACATTTCTGTATTCAAAACAGCCGGGCATTTTCTAGTATAGTGAAATATTATATAAAGATGAATTAATGCAATTTAAATTTAAAAATTTCTTAAGAAAAAATTACAATAGCATCAAAAATATGAAATACTGTTCTGACTAAAGACATGCAAGAATTGTACACTGAAAACTATATAACATTGCTGAGGGAAGTTTAAGGAGGCCTAAATAAAAGGAAAGCCATACTTTGTTCATGGGAGTGAAGACTAAATATTGTTAAGATGTAAATTCTCCCCAAATTGATCTATACACTCAATGCAACCCCAAGAAAAACTCAGCGGGCTATTTTATAGAAATTGACAAACTGATTCTAAAATTCAAAAGGAACTGCAGAGGACCTAGCGTAGTCAAAACAAGTGAAAGAGAAGAACAAAGCCGGAGGACAAACTGTGATTTCAAGACTTGGTAAAGTTTCAGTAACCATGACAATGAAGTGTAATGGCACAAAGACAAATAGACCAATTAAATAGAATACAGAGTCTAGAAAGAGGCCACATGATTTTTTGACAAAGGTATATAGGCAGTCCAGGGGAAAAAGGATAATCTTTCTAGCAAATGTTGCTGGAATGTTTGGATATGCAAACATGTAAAACAATGAATGGATGTATACATATGTCAAAAAACTTGTCAAATTGTACACTTTAAATATATATGATTATTTGTATGTCATTTATACCTCAATATAACTGTTTAAAAACATTATTTCTGAAAATTCAATGTGTGATTTTTTAGATGATGTGAGAAGTCTTGCAAATTGGAATTGGAATGACATTTGGGTTAGGATCTCCTACAGATAAACACATTAAGAGTTCATACCAGCCTAAGTCCAGATGCTACCATTGGATTATCTCCTTTTGAACTTAAAGAATTTCTTATTGGGGTGCCTGGCTGACTCACTCAGTAGATTGCAGGGTTGTGGGTTCAAGCCCCACATTGGGTGTGGAACCTACTTTAAAAAAAGATTAAAAAAAAATGTTCTTATTGTGTTAGATTAGAATTAGTGACCAGACTGGGGTGCTTGGGTGGCTCAGTCAGTTAAGCGGTCGACTTTGGCTCAGGTCGTGATCTCACGGTTCATGGGTTCAAGCCCTGAAGTTGGGCTCTGTGCTGACAGCTAGCTCAGAACCTGGAGCCTGTCTTCAGATTCTGTGTCTCCCTCACTCTGACCCTCCCCTGCTCATGCTGTGTCTCTCTCTTTCTCTCTCTCTCTCTCAAAAATAAATAAAACATTAAAAAAATTAAAAAAAAAGAATTAATGACCAGAATCAATTGCTATTTTTGCTAAAAGTTAAAAGAATCAATTTTTAACTTTTAAAAAAGAAAAGTAATTCTCTAAAATAAATTCTAAATTTACAGTGATATAATTCATTCAAATTTTTTTCTATCATCCTTGATAATCTGAGTTGGTACTATTATATTAGGCAGAAAATCCTATTACATTCAGCAGCTCATCATGCTAGGGAAATTAAATGATTCCTAGAATCCCCCAGAGTGAAATTCTAAGGCTTTCATACACTCTGACAGCATAACAGCTGTTAGAATAACAACTGAGCTTGCTTTAGTGGTTAAGAGGTTTGTCATGCAAAAGACCTGGGTTACATGTCCATTGAGCAATGAATGGATAAACAAAATATGAAATACCTACAAAGGCATGCAATTCAGTCCTAAAAAAGAAGGAAATTCTGATACATGCAGCAACATGGATGAATTGTGACAGCATGCTATATGAAATAAGCCAGACACATGACAACAAGTGTTATATGAATCCATTTACATGCGGTACTAGAGTAGCCAAATTCATAAAGATGGAAAGTAGAACAGAGGTTCCCAGGGGCTGGGAAGAGGGACAATGGGGAGTCAGTGCCAAATGGGCACAGAGTTTCAACTTAGGATGATGGGGGGAAATTCTGGAAATGGAGGGTGGTGATAGTTGCAAACCAATGTGAATGTACTAAATGCTACTGAAGTGTACTCTTCAAAATGGTTAAAATGGCAAATTTTATGTTATGCACATTCTACCACAGTAAAAATAAGTGTTTTTGAGGAGGTCTGGGCTGAGAACTGGTTCTGTCACTTCAGAGTTACGAGATCTGGGCTATATGGGAACCATAAATTCCTCAAATGTAATGGGGTAATACCTACCTCACATGTTTTGTGAGAGTGAAATGAGATAAAACGTGTAAAGCATTTAAAAAGTTTTTTGGGCAAAGCAAAAGTGAAGAGGTGGTATTTATTATTATATATATGTATCTACCTTATATCTCCAAGGTGAACAATATGTTGAATGAATAAATGAATGAGTGAATAGAGGAATGAACTGCAGGGCACTTTTTCTAGTGTATCTGAGATGTTAGGACAAGTGCAATAACATGACTACAAATAGTTGCATAATGATTGCGAGTTCCCAGCGAGCTTTCATGTACACACCTTGTTGGAATGTCCCAACAACAAAAGAACACTGTTGCTAACCACCAGGAGCTCACCGCAGTGCAGCGGTTGGGGTGGTTAGTCTGGCGGAAGAGTGGAGGGCAGCAAATCTTAACTTTAAACCCAGGTTCAGAATCCAGGGTCTTTTCCACAGACGCAGGAGGACCAAAAGGACAGAAAAAATATACAGAACAGAAGATCATCTGAAGGGCTGGCAGGTAATACTGCAGTTTGATTCCTTTGCCCCAGATAGCCTCCCTTCCCTCAAGTGTAAAAGTTAGTTACTATGCCTCTGGCAATGGCGGTTAAAATGGGAATTCACAGCCTCCGAAATCAGGTGTCTTGATGGTGAGTGAGAGCTAGAGAGGGTGGGAAAGAGAGAACCCTGACACTGATAACCTCTAAGGAAGAAAGAACACCGTCCTGTGAGCGCATCTCCATTGCTTTGAAGAAACCCTCAAGCCATAAGGGGAGGCCGTCTCACATCGTGGCCCATGACTTCTATTCTCAAAGTCTCCGTCCTCCCTGATGGTTGTGTGATGCTGCATTTTATATGGGATGGAAAATGAATAAGGCAAAGCTGGAAATAGACAAGGAAACAGAGCCAGCGCAAACTGGAGCAGATTCAATCTAGCCTGTGATTATTTTGTTAGAGGTTGAGGACAGCGGTTCACGCAGTAAGCAAGGAAGGTACCTGCCGAGAAATGGGACAGTCTACAGACATTTGCAGCAATGAAATGAGACTATGGTGTCTCCTACGCATTATTTGTTATCTGTGGCAACTCTTCTTCCATAATTCCCCAAGCTGTCTTTCTGTTTTGTTTTCACTGAATAGATTTTTAGAGGTGTTGTTTTCTACCAACAAAATACAATCTCTGCCCTCAGATTCCACCACTGAAGTGTGTACCAAATCCTCACTTCTTTTAAAGTGTCAGAATTGAGTCATAAGAAAGCCGGATGGCCATACAATCCCTGGGAAAAGTGCTTGAAGCAAAGCCTCAGTGAGAGGACTCCAACCTCAAACTGCATGGCAAGCAGACGGCTTTCCCAGCGCCTTCATCGTGCCAGAGGTGATCTTCCTGGAGGCTCTTTTGTTGTCTGCTCGCCTAAGATGCTCTTTCCGGCTCTAATGAGTGAGGCTACAGACACATGGCAGTGCTCCTTTCTCTCCACTCCTCTGACCTCAGATAGCATGCGGCCAGATTCTGTCTCCATCGTTACAGCAGAAAGTGCTGTCTTTAAAGGATGGTGCCTTTTGCAGTCTTGTAAGAACTCCAGCTGGTCTGGCAAAGGTTGTAACCTATTTCACATCTTAAAGGACTACTCTTTATTTTGGGATGTCTTTAAAAAGCAACGCTCTACAACTACCTGTTTCCTCATGTAAAATTTCCCATGTCCTTTAACCACTGCGCATAAAAACACACTCAGGAGACATAAATACCTACAAGTAAGATGTGAAAAACTCGATGTTAAGAATTATTAGAACATTATTAAGTGTACACAGCAAGAATCTTTAAACGGAAGCTTCTTGAACGAACATCTGTACGGCACAATATATTTTCAGATCATGTTAAGTTGTTGGTCTGCTAAGAGACCAAGAAAATTTCATATGGCTATGAAACTGTGGTGGTTTCTAAAACTATGATGTTTCTACCAGGAAAAGACACATCTGCTCCTAGTATGTGGTGTCCAGAGAGAGTCTGATCTGCAGTAATGCAGGCGTTGCGTCAGTAATGCAGCTGCTTCTGGGTTAAAGAAGAAATCGAGGCATATAGAACATGGATGACGGGTGAGGATGATAAATGAGCTTGTGGGCCCCACAGGAGGAGGGCCCCCTGGAGGAATGGAGCTCAAGGTAGGAGGGACTGTATCCTAATAGGAAAAGGGTCTTAGAGCGGAGATGAGAGTCACAGTTTAAAGAAGGCAGTGGGTGGCCTACACAGTAGGTATTTAGAAGGAGATTCTGGAGGAGTACGTGGGGAGTGAATTAGTTCACTCAGGCTGAGGTAAGAAGTACCACACATTGGGTGGCTTAAATAACAGAAATTTATTTCTTCATGGTTCTGGGGGCTACAAGTCCAAGATCAAGATGTCAGCATTGTTGGTTTACTCTGAGGGCCTCCCTCTTTGGGTTTTAGGTGGCCGTCTTCCCGTGTCTTCACATGCTTATCCTTCTGTGTCCTAATCTCCTCTTCTTTTTTAAAAATTTTTATATAATTTTTTTATTTTTGAGACAGAGAGAGACAGAGCATGAGTGGGGAAGGGACAGAGAGAGAGAGAGAGAGAGAGAGAGAAAGAGAGAGAGAGAAAGAGAGGGAGAGGGAGACACAGAATCTGAAACAGGCTCCAGGCTCTGAGCTGTCAGCACAAAACCTGATGCGGGGCTTGAACCCACGAACCGTGAGATCATGACCTGAGCCGAAGTTCGATGCTTAACTGACTGAGTCACCAGGTGCCCGCTAATCTCCTCTTCTTATATGGACACTAGTCCTACTGGATTAGGGACCATGCGTATGATCTCCTTTTACCTTTATTACCTCTTTAAAAGTCCTCTCTCTAAATGCAGTCAACTCTGAAGTACTGGAGGTAGGACGTCAACATATGGATCTGGGAGGGACACAGTTCAGCCCACAACAGAGAGCATTCTAGGGAGAGGTACAGAAACAAGAAGTATATGGCGACCACTGAGTGTCTGCTATAGTGAAGGGTAATGTGCTCCTTGGGGAGTGGTGGGAGATGGGGCTGGAGAGGTAGATGGGGTTTACAGGACTGAGGGTCTTGTCTAGTTTGGATTTTATCCTGGAGACTATGAGGAGCCTGGAAAAATTTTAAATTATGGCAATGGTACAATCAAATTCGTGTTTTTGAATGCTCTGCCTGAATTAGGAATTGAATTGTAGAGAAAGATAGTGTTTGAAAGCAGGGAAATGAATTAGGAAGTTAAGAAGGAATCCAGAGAGACAGGGCAAAGTAGGAGGAGAGGGTTTTTAGGATGTTGTCTAGAGACTGTAAGGGAGGAGATGGCGTGGAAGACCCTGAAGCTATACTTGAGGAAGTCAACAAAATAAGTCAAGAATAAGTCCTTTAGGAGTGCCTGGGTGGCTCAGTCAGTTTAAGCATCGAACTTTAGCTGAGGTCATGATCTCATAGCTTGTGAGTTGAAAGCCTGCACCTGGCTCTCCATATTCAGCCCAGAGCCCACTTCAGATCCTCTGTTTCCCTCTTCCTCTGCCCCTCCCCTGCTAACACCCTTTCTCTCTAAAAAATACACATTAAAGAAATTTAAATTTAAATATGTATTTATTTTTGAGAGAGAGAGGGAAACACAGAATCCAAAGCAGGCTCCAGGCTCTGAGCTGTCAGCACAGAGCCCCAAGCAGGGCTCCAACCCAGGAACTGTGAGGTCATGACCTGAGCTGAAGTTGGATGCTTAACAAACTGAGCTATCCAGGAGCCCTGAAAAACAGGCCTTTTGTTTTTGCTTCTGCTGAGAGAATGGTGGATAACATCTGGGACTTGAGAAATAGTAAAGGTTTAAAGTAGACATTGTAAATAGAAGGAATAAGATAATTTCTGGGCCACTCTGAATCCCCAGCAAGTAAAGGTCTCCTAGGAGTGTCAACAGGATAATCGTCTTGGAGCAGAGAAATTGAACTAGGTTGCTTTCTGCTTGGATGGCTGACAGTGTTGATGAGGCTAAAGGCCTAGGCCGAGGGGATCGAAGGGGCTGGTGAGACAGTGGCTGACATTTTGAAATACAGGTGAGAAGAAGGAAAAGGAACCAGGAAGGGGCTAGAAGTGTGACAACCTAAGACACTGAAGGGAGAGATAAGGGCTGAGAGCCAAGTTTAAGGACAGGGAGGTGCAGAATGCAGGGGCACATGGAGTGGTGGTAATAACAGTGAGGCTCTGAGTAAAGAGACGAGAGGAAAACAGTTTCAGGTAGTGACAGGGTCTTGAAGGCAGGATTCGTGGGTGGAGATGTGTGCTAGGATCACATAGTAGGGTCTGATATTAGACCTAAAAAGAAAACTTCCTAAGCACTGTCAACATGGCTCTTTTGTTTGGTCTTTTTTTAAAGTTTGGGCTTGGGGAAATATTGGAAACCTCTGTTCCCTAAGGAAGATGAAAGTAAAAAGATAGAGCTCTGAAAATCAAGTACATCTGGGGACCATTAATTATATGTAAAAACAAAAACACCCTCAAAACAAGAAACAGGGCAGGAGAGGTAAACCACTATGCCTCTTGCAAAGTTAAATAATTAGCCAGAAAGAGTTCTTTGCCTAAATCTTCATAATAAGGCAATTTTATTTGGTTTATACTTCCTGTAAATCTTGAAACAAGAAAACTTTTATTTAAGTTTTGTTATAGAAATCCCCCCTACCCCTGAAAAACAGCTTGAATTCTCTTTTATGTTCTTGTCATCCTCCTGGGGTTATGAGTTTGATTAGTAAAGTGGACTTGTAATTTCTAACTTCACACTCTACACTTAATCTAACTATTCGTTATTGCCCTAATTTCTCCCTCCAGAAATCAGTTTTTAGACAGCTTTCTTTTCCAAAAAACTGTCTATAATATTAAAATAAAGACAAAAAAAGAAATATCATTAACCTTATTTATTTAGGATATTCTATAGGAATATTTAGTTTAAAGTGAATACAGCTATGCATGACTTTTCACAGTATTTTTCGTAATACTTAAGAAGTGAAAACAACTCAAATTGTCTATCAGCTGATGCGTGAATAAGTAAAATGTCGTATATCCATATAATTGAATATCATCTGGCAATAAAAAGAAATGATGTACCAATACATGCTACAGCTCAGATGAACTTTGAAAATGTGCTACGTGACAGAAGCCAAACACAAAAATCCACATATTGTATGACTCCATTTTTCAAATGTCCACAATAGGCAGATCCACAAAGACAGGAAGCAGATAAGTAGTTTCTAGTGACTGGGGGGCCAGAGGAATGGGGAGTGACTGCTAACAGGTGCAGGGTTTCTTTTCAGGGTGATGAAACATTCTAGAATTATACAATGGTGATGGTTGCATCTTGTGAATGTACAGTTGACCCTGAACAACACCAGTGTGAACTGCACACGTCCACTTAAATGTAGGGTTTAAAAAAAATAAATACAGTTCAGTACTCTAAATGTATTTTTCCTTATGATTTTCTTAATAACACTTTATTTTCTCTAGCTTACTTTATTGTAAGATTATGGTATGTAATATGGGTGCCTGGATGGCTCAGTAGGTTAAGTGTATGACTTTGGCTTAGGTCATGACTTCCCGGATCATGGGTTCGAAGCCTGCATCGGGTTCTGGGCTGACAGCTCAGAGCCTAGAGCCTGCTTTGGATTCTGTATCTCCCTTGCTCTCTCTGCTACTCCACCATTTGTGCTCTTTCTCTCTCTCAAAAATAAATAAATAAACACTGGGGCACGTGGGTGGCTCAGTTGGTTAAGTGTCCAACTTCAGCCCAGGTCATGATCTCATGGTTCGTGGGTTCAAGCTCCATGTTGGGCTCTGTGCTGACTGCTGGCTCTGAGCCTGGAGCCTGTGTCAGATTCTCTGTCTCCCTTTCTCTCTGACCCTCCCCTGCTCACGCCATCTCTCTCTCTCTCAAAAATAAATAAAACATTAAAAAAGTTTAAAAAATAAATAAACATTTAAAAAAAGAATGTGATACATATAACATATAAAATACGTGCTATCAACTGTTTATATCATTGGCAAGTCTCCTGGTAAACAGTAGGTTATCAGTAGTTAAGTTTTGGGGGAATCAAAAGTTATATGCAGATTTTCAACTGGTGGGGCATCAGCGCTTCTAACTACTGAGTTGCTCAAAGGTCAATAGTCCTAAAAACACTGAGGTATATATCTTGAACAGGTGAATTTTACAATATGTGAATTATATCAATAAAAAAATTAGGTGAATAAAACTACTGTAGATTAAAGTAAGGTCTGTATGACACACAATGCATAAAAATAAAGTATTCACTTCAATTTAATGTCCCATGGCTAGTTTGTTTTGCTTTGTTATACTACAGTATACTATATATATACTGCATAATACACTATATACTATACAATATACCCCTAAGATATAAAGTCGTTTGACCTCATTTTTAAAAATCTTACCTTTTAATAATTGGTCAAATTTCCTTTTTGTTTGAATTTAAGATTTCTACATACATTAACCATTTCTTATATACACTCATAGTTTGAAAAGTATCACTACACGGGCCAAACAAACCCTTAATGGTGAATCTGGGTCTATGGTCCATGAGTCAAACAGCCAGCTGTGGAATCAGCCAATAAGAAGTACTGTGCAACTTGACACCTCTCTCAGTGTGCTTTGGGGAAACCAGACAAGTGGTAGTTGGTTGAGATATCATTTTATAATTCAGGAAATGTAAGTGACTGGGTTTACCAAGACTAGTTAAAATGCATTCATAGCCTCTTAAAAAAAGAAGGAAGGTGGGAAGGAAGGAAGGAAGGAAAGAGAAAAAGAAAGAGGAAGCTGTGTACTCTTCTAATGTCTGGGCTAACATTCTCTGATGGCCTGAAAGAGGGTTTGAGTTTGAGACTGGCAGTGCTTGGTCAGGAAGAAACTCCCACACTTAAATGCATCAATACATAATAGGGGAGAAGTCAGGGAGTGCCTGGGTGGCTCAGCCGGTTTGGCGTCCGACATTGGCTCAGGTCATGATCTCACGGTTCCTGAGTTCGAGCCCCATATCAAGCCATCCACTGTCAGCACACAGCCTGCTTTGGATCTTCTGTTCCTTTCTCTTCCCGTCCCCTGCTGTTTTTCTCTCTCAAATAACTTAAAAAAGAAGGAAGAGGATGAGGGGGAGGAGGAGAGAGGAGTCAGGAATGAGACTTCCTATAATTTACCCCAAACAAGGCAGCTCTAGGCTTAACTGTTGTGGTAGCCCTAAAATTGGCCCTCAACAATTCCCCCACTCCCTAAATGCTGCTTGTAATATTTAGAAGTGGAATGTCTCAGTCAGCTTGGGCCTTTATAACAAAACAGCATAAACTGAGTGGCTTGGAAAACAGAAATTTGTTTCTCACAGTTCTGGAGGCTGGGAGCCTGAGATCAAGGTGTCAGCATGTTTGAATTCTGGTAGGGTCCCCTCTCTGGTTGTAGGTGGTGGACTTGTTGTTTACTCACGCACTGGAAAGGGAGCCAGCTGGCTCTCTGGCTTCTTATATGGGCACTAATCCCATTCACAGGGGCTCCAACCTCATGGCCTCGCCACCTCCCAAAGGCCCTACCTCCTAATACCATCACATTGGGGATTAGATTTCAACCTATGAATTTTGGGGAGACACAAACATTCAGTTCATAACAGGGACTTTATTCCACCCCTCCCCCCCCATCTGAGCCATTTTTGGCTTGCTTTGCCTGAGAGAACACAGCAGAAGCAGCTTCCCGGGACTTCCAATTTCAGGCTGTAAGGGAACCGATACTTTATTTTCTGTACCTTGGAAATCATGTAAGAAATCCAGACTCCTCAGCTGGAGAGAAGCCACACAGAATGACCCTGGAGGAGGAGATATATGGAGAGAGAGGCCATAAGGAGGAGGACTGAGGCACCAGATATGTGAGTAAATAAGCGTTTGTATGTATCAGACCCAAACGCTAGGATTGCAGTTACACGAGGGACCCCAAATAGGACCAGAATAACCATCCAGCTAAACCTTTGACAAACTATAGCATCATCATAAGAAATAATAAGACTTATGTTGTTTTAAGTTGCTAAATTTGGGGATTAAAAATGTTTTTTAATGTTTATTTATTATTGAGAGACTGAGGAGACAGAGCATGAGCATGGGAAGAGCAGAGAGAGGCGGAGACACAGAATCAGAAGCAGCCTCTAAGCTGTGAGCTGTCAGCACAGAGCCTGACTCTGGGCTTGAACTCATAAATGGCCAGATCATGACCTGAGTTGAGGTTGTATGCTTAACCAGCTGAGCCACCCAGAAGCCCCTAAATTTGGGAATGTTTAAAATATAACAGTAGATCGGGGCGCCTGGGTGGCTCAGTCGGTTAAGCCTCCGGCTTTGGCTCAGGTCAGATCTCACGTTCGTGGGTTCGAGCCCCGCGTCGGGCTCTGTGCTGACGGCTGGCTCAGAGCCTGGAGCCTGCTTCCGGTTCTGTGTCTCCTTCTCTCTCTGCCCCTCCCCCTCTCATGCTCTGTCTCTCTCTGTATCAAAAATAAATAAAACATTAAAAAAAATAAAAATTAAAAAAATATATAACAGTAGATAACTAACACAGAAATTGGGATCTGGAAGTATGATACTATTGTTATAAAAAACTAAAAACATGTGTCACTGACTTTGAGACCATTGGGTAGAGGGCCAGAAGGGCCTGGAGGAGACTGTAAATGATAGTGATAAAATTAGCATAGGCTAGAGACAAGGCAGCTCCTGTTATGTAACGGTGGAAAATTTGGTAACACTGTTGACTGTAGTCGATAGTCAAGATAGAAGACATACCTAATGAACCTATGAATATAGCTAAAAATATTTCCAGGCAGAATATTGCCAATGCCAATTCATTTCTTTTAACCGCATGTAATGAAATACGAATATAGAGTGTCCAAGTCAGGACTTTGCTGGCAAAGATCAAATCCAAAATGCTACCAGCAAGATGATAGGGCTTCTAAGAATTTTAAGTGCATCTCTCTTAGATGTTCTCTGCTAGGCGAAAGGACTTAAGAGAACCTGTGTCTTAAAGGCGTTATCCCACAGTACCTGACTCTGAATCCAAGGTGGAGGGGGTCTGTTTCAAAGAGATTTGTGGATGTGGCTTTTATCTAATGGAGTAAATTATAATTTGATATACAAGAAGCCCATAAAGTTTTTTTTTAATTTTTTTTAATGTTTTATTTATTTTTGATACAGAGAGAGACAGAGCATGAAAGGGGGAGAGGCAGAGAGAGAAGGAGGCACAGAACCAGAAGCAGATTCCAGGCTCTAAGCTAGCGTCAGCACAGAGCCCGACGCGGGGCTCGAACCCACGACCGTGAGATCTGACCTGAGCTGAAGTCGAAGGCTTAACCAACTGAGCCACCCAGGCGCCCCCATAAAGTTTTTTAAACAACCAAACTATACAAGTATGGACGGAAGGGATGGAGAGGTTAACAATGAAAGAGGCCTCTGAGCCTCCCATGTCCTCTGGGCAAGAAGCAAGTAGAGAAAACTACTCAGGCGTGAACATGGGTCATTTCTTACAGAAAAGGAAGAATGGCCCCTAGGGGAGAGCCAATGGCCTAGAGAATCTAAAAGAACTACTTTTAGCAAGCAGAACTAGGCCCTAATCAAGAAGCATTTCTGGGGGGTCTGGGGGGCTCAGTTAGTTGAGCAACTGACTTTTGATTTTTGTCTCAGGTCATGATCTCCCCGTTGCGGGATCAAGTCCCGAGTTGGGCTCTGCGCTAAGAGCACAGAGTCTGCTTAATATTCTCTCTCTCCCTTTCTCTGCCCCTCCCCGGCTCATGCTTGCACTCTCTTTCAAAATAAATAAGCATTAAAAAAAAAAAGAGAGAGAGAAACATTTCTAATCTCAGAGTTGGGAGGAAATGACAATATGCGTTTGGCTGATCTCAGAATTGCTGCGGTCTGGTGACGGCTGTGCGTCTCCCACCCCCATCCCCTTCTGAATGGAGGTATCTACTGTGCTTATTCTGTTCCGGTTTCATCATTGCACTGTTGGATGTGTGTGGGCCAGATAATTCGTCTTTTTCATTCACAGATCTTTACAACTGAGGTGTTGCCCCTGAGAGGCCACACCTGTAGTGCTTCAAGTGCTCCCAGACCTTATTTAGCTGACAAGATCCTGGACTTTTGACCCGGTGCCATAAGAGCATGAGACTTTTAGGGGTTTTGAGAAAGGGTGAAGATATTTTGCATGGGGAGGGGATCTGAATCATTGTGGCCAGAGGGTGGATCATAATAGCGAGTCTCCAAAGATTGTCTCCCTTAGTACTTAAAAAAATTTTTTTAATGTTTATTTATTTTTGAGAGAGAGAGAGAGAGAGAGAGAGAGAGAGCGAGCAGAGGAGGGGCAGAGAGAGGGAGACACAGAATCTGAAGCAGGTTCCAGGCTCCGAGCTATCAGCACAGAGCCCAATACAGGACTCGAACTCAGAAATCGTGAGATAGTGACCTGAGCCAAAGTTGGATGCTTAACAGACTGAGCCAGCCAGGTGCCCCTACCTTAGTACTTCTTGTACATGCTTGACACTCTTCACATCAGGGGATGGGCTTATTTCCCTTTCCTTGAATCCATACTGGCTCTGACCAATAAAATGTGGACAAAGTAACATTCTAGGTCTTGTGGACATAGACTCTCTAAGAGAACTGGCAGCTTTTATTTCTGGTTTTTCTTGAAATGCTCTCTCTTTGAACCTCACCACCATGCTGAGAGACCCAGAGCTACATGGAGAGGCCATGTAGGGAGCTGAGGTGTCCTAACCAACAACCCCAGTTAGGTAGCACCAGATGCTAGCCAAATGAGAGAGACCATGTGGGATCTTCTGGCAATCCCAGTGCCTACCAGATGCCATTTCAAGCAGAAAAACTATCCAGATAACCCACAGAAATGTGAGAAATACTAAATTACTGTGTTAAGCCATGAAGTTTTGGTTGAATTTAAGACTGTAAGGGAAGGGAACTAGTAGTATCTGTAGAATATTCTCATCTTGTGCCAGGCAGCCTACTTGCTACCGTATATGCCATTTTTCTTAACTGTCACAAAACCTTTGTGAAGAGGACAGTGGTAAGATCAGGATGCTGAGGCTGAGACAAACTGATCAAGATGACATAACTAGTAAGTGGTAATACAGAATTCAAGGCTAGATTATTTGGTTGGGATGCCTGCATTGTTATTATTATTATTTTTTTTTAGTATACCACGACCCCTATACTTTATAATAGGAAAACTAAATTTAACATAGAGAAAAACATGATTTATGATTTTAAAGAATAATATTCTCGGGGCGTCTGAGTGGCTCAGTCGGTTAAGCATCCGACTTTGGCTCAGGTCATGATCTCACGGTTCATGGGTTCAAGCCCTGCATTGGGCTCTGTGCTGACAGCTAGCTCAGAGCCTGGAGGCTGTCTTTGGGTTCTGTATCTCCCTCTCTCTCTGCCCCTCCCCTGCTCATGCTGTCTTTCTCTCTCTCAAAAATAATAATGAAAAAACATTAAAAAATAGTATTCTAAAAACTTTTATTTTATTAAGTACCAGAAAGGTCTTATTTTATATAGAGTGCTAATATACAGATAGCCAAAGCCTTGCTTTATCATAGTGTCAGTAAATAGAATTTTATTGAACTTAATTTCTTCTTTTGGTATGTATTATTCAACTAACGAGATGTATTTGTGTCTTATATGATGATAAATTTCTATTATATCTCTATGGAAAAATAATTTGTTCTTGTTACTTACAGAATTCTTTGGTTGGCTTAACACTGTCAAACAACCTGACAAAGATCTATTCTTTACATCATATTTTCTTTAAAGTTGATATTTGTGTTCTAAATATAAAGTAGAACAGTAGACAGTTATGCCTGATGGGCACAACATCCCTGAGATTTTGAAGAAAAATAATGTGGATTGGAACACTAACATTAGGGGCACCTGGGTGGCTCAGTTTTTAAGCATCTGACTTCGACTCAAGTCATGATCTCATGGTTCGTGAGTTTGAGTCCCACATCGAGTGAACATGAGCCCTGCTTCTCTCGCTTTCTCTCTCTGCCCCTTGCTCACTTGCACCCTCCCTCTCTCTCTCTCTCTCTCTCTCTCTCAAAAAAAAAAAAAAAGGAACACTGATATTAAGAAAAAGTAGTCAAACAGCATGAGATATCTGCTTGAAAGCCCCATATCTAAGACAGACTCGGGTTAAAGAATAGTGACATTTCGGGGCGCCTGGGTGGCTCAGTCGGTTGAGCCTCTGGCTTCGGCTCAGGACAGATCTCACGTTCGTGGGTTCGAGTCCCACATCAGGCTCTGTGCTGACAGCTAGCTCAGAGCCTGGAGCCTGCTTCTGGTTCTGTCTCCTTCTCTCTCTGCCCCTCCCCCTCTCATGCTCTGTCTCTCTCTGTCTCAAAAATAAATAAAACATTAAAAAAAAAAAAGAATAGTGACATTTCTATACTTTCCCAAGATAGCTCATTTCCATTTATTCCCAAATGATTGGGTAGTTATATTTAGCTAGCAGTTCTATACAAAGGAGTCTCTTAGCATTTTCATTAGCAGTATGGTTTTATATAAATTTGAGCAATGGCTTTAGGCCAAATTGTTTCTTTTATTTGCTTATTCTAGACTTTCACAATTTTAAAATCTGGTTTTTCTTAGGGTTATTTTTCTGGTTGGTAGGGACCTTATTACACTTTCACGGTAAACATAAACAGAAATATTGACGGAAACCGCTGTGGTGAGAAGTATTGCAGGCAGGTCTCTTTAGGATCTTGTCTCTGTCCACTGCTACCATGAAGCCCCGACTCTGCCCTCGCCGCCCGGTAACTCTAAGTGAGTTGTTTTCTTGCCTTTCTCTGAGACTTGCTCGCTCTGCATCTCATTTAACCTTGTTCAGTCTCTACAAGTTAGCCTAAGTGTTCCCCACTCCAGGAAACCCTCCAGTTATCCTCAGTCTTGGTGCCGTGTTGCATTTACCCAGTGCCAGCATAGCCCTCACTTTTTTTTTTTTAAATAAATTTTTATGTTTTTTTTAAATTTATTTTTGAGAGACAGAGAGAGACAGTTTGAGCAGGGGAGGGTCAGAGAGAGAGGGAGACACAGAATCTGAAAAGTCTTCAGGCTCTGAGCTAGCTGTCAGCACAGAGCCCGTTGCGGGGCACAAACCCATGAACCCACGAACTGTGATATCATGACCTAAGCGAAAGCAGACGCTTAACCGACTGAGCCACCCAGGCGCCCCTGTTCAACACTCTTAAAATTTTCTGAAGCCCTTTTTCCTAGCATAGTGTTCTTGGACTTTAGCTGCATCAGAATTAGCTGAGTGCTTGTTGAATCATAGACTGTTGGGCCCTCCTTGCAAAGTTTCTGAGCCAGTCAGTCTGGGATAGGTCCAAGAATTAGCATTTTGTTTTTTAATGTTTTATTTATTTTTAAGAGAGAGAGAGAGACAGCATGAGCTGGGGAAGGTCAGAGACAGAGGGAGACACAGAATCCGAAGACGGGCTCCAGGCTCTGAGCTGTCAGCACAGCGCCTGATGTGGCGCTCGAACCCACAAAGTGTGAGATCATGACCTGAGCTGAAGTCGGATGCCCACTGACTGATGCACCAGGCACCCCAGAACTAGCATTTCTAACAAGTTCCTCAATGCTGCTTCTGCTCCTGATGGTGCTTGGGGGACCACAGTTTGAGAACGACTGGTCTAGCAGTTTCAACATTGATCAGTACTTTGCCGTATCTATCATTTATCCCCTCCTCCTCCTTTCTTCCTTCTCTTCTGTATTTTCTGCAGGCAAATTTCTAACATGTCTCTCATTTCACCCTTAAATACCTCAATATGAATCTAAAAAATTAGGATTTGTATTTTACATATTATAAAATTGTCACACCTAGGTTAATAACTCTTCCTTAATATCATCTAATTAATAATCACCAAACTTTTCTGATGATCTTGCAAACACTGTTTTATGGTTCGTTTTCTCAAATCGGGATTCAAACAAGGCCAATACATTTCATTTTGTTGTTGTGACTCTTAAATCTTTATTTTTTAATTTTTAAAATTTATTTATTTTGAGAGAGAGCACACATGTGTGCAAGTAGGGGAGGGACAAGGAAGGAGAGAGAGAATCCACACTGTCAGTGCAGAACCTGATGGGCAGCTTGAACTCATGAACCTGAGCCAAAGTCAGATGGTTAACTGACTGAGCTACCCAGGTGCCCCGTGACTCTTAGGTCTTTTAATCTAGAACAGTGTTCCCACCCTTTATTATTTTCTCATGCTATTGACTTGTTGACAAAATCAGATCAGTTATCCTATAGGATGTTCTGCATTCTGGATTTGAAATTGCTTCCTTGTAGTAAAATTGAACTTGTCTTCCTATCTATTGTATTTCCTCTGACTTGGAAGTTAAAACTAAAGGTTCACTTAGATTTGCTTTTAATTTGTTTGGCAAGAATATCTCTTAGGCAATGCAATATAAGTTATACTGCATCACATCTGGAGTTTTATAATGCCTGGGTAACCTACTTTTAGAGTGGCTAATAACTGCTGAATGTTTACATTGTAATGTGAACTATCAACTTTCTCCTAAATAGTTTTATCATCCATTGATGAACACTGCCTAGACCACAAAATAGTGGTTTTCTAATTCTATCATTATCTTTTACATGTACTAACTTGATTTCTCTCCTTCAGTAGGGCTATTTAGTGATTTTACAATAAGGTTTGTATCGGGCAGGCAAGATAAATTCTCTTTTCTTTTCCATGAATTTCTAATTTTCAAAGTAAGAACTTGGTCCCTGTCATTAGTAAATTGTGTCCTCCCCCACCGCTACCAAATCCTAGGTTGAAGGCCTAACCCCCGGTATCTGTATTTGGAGATAAGGCCTTTAAAGAGGTACTTAAGTTAAAATGAGCTCGTTAGAATTGGCCCTAATCAATATGACCAGTGTACTTATAAGAAGAAATTTAGACACAGACATGCACTGAGTGAGGACCATGTGAGGACACTGGGAGGAGGTGGTCAACTGCAAGCCACGGAGAGAAGCCTCAGAAGAAATCAACCTTGCCAACACCTTCATCTTGGATTTCTAGCTTCTAGAATTGTGAGGAAATAAATTTCTGTTGTTTAAGCTACCCAATTTGTGATACTTTGTACTGGCTGCCTTAGCAAACTAATACACTATCCTAGTTCTTATGGTGACCAGTGAGTTGTGCATTTAATTAACTAGGTGTTTAGGTTTCTTTTTCTCTTTCCTAATTCTGTGAACTCATGGATTTTATACTTTCCATGTGTTGCAGTCAGATGCAGTCATTTTTCCTGTTGGATGTTTAAATTGGTATATCTGGCCAGAGGAAGCCCAGAGTAAGCTGACTTTTGTGTTATTTTGCTATGACCCCAACAGTCTTTGATAACTTCTTTGCCTTCAAGTAGAAGACAACCCAGGCTGATTTTGCACATTTCTGTTTCAGACTGGCGATCAGCTATCCTAAATATGGTGTTATCTGGGTGTTAGGGATGTTTATTGCTACTGGGTTGTCATGGTTTCTAGGCTTTTTCAGGAAATAAAAAAATTATAGAGCTTTTACTTCTTTGCTTTGCTTTTTTTTTTAATAAGAGAATGATGATTTATTTTTTAAACAAAGTTTTAACTGTTTATTTATCTTTGAGAGAGAGAGAGAGAGCATGAGCAGGGGAGGGGCAGACAGAGAGACACATACACACAGAATCCAAAGTAGGCTCCAGGCTCTGAGCTGTCAGCACAGAGCCTGATGCAGGCTCGAACCCAGGAATTGTGAGATTATGACCTGCGCTGAAGTTGGACGCTTAACTGAGCCACCCAGACACTCCACTTTTTTTTTTTGCTTTTCTATATGATTCACTTCTACATGGAAAGTTTGGTTTCTTGAAACATATGTGAAACCAATTTTTTTTAAACTACTCCTTAAGCTATTAAATGAAATCTAAAATTTGCCTTTCCTACGAATAAATGTAGTCAAAGTCTTGTGTTCTAAAGAAACTTAAAGTAGTTCTTTTGTGTGGTTTTATCACCAACTTGATATACAGTTAAGTTCATTTGTTTGAGAGTGGTCATCATGGTAGTGTGTCAGGAGGTGTCCTTTGTTTACTTTACAAGCATCATTAGAAAATGCCTTTCTTGGGGCGCCTGGGTGGCTCAGTCGGTTAAGCGTCCGGCTTTGGCTCAGGTCAGATCTCATGTTTGTGGGTTCGAGCCCCGCGTCAGGCTCTGTGCTGACAGCCAGCTCAGAGCCTGAAGCCTGCTTCCGGTTCTGTGTTTCCTTCTCTCTCTGCCCCTCCCCTTCTCATGCTCTGTCTCTCTCTGTATCAAAAATAAAAATAAAACATTAAAAAAAATTAAAAAAAAAAGAAAATACCTTTCTTTAAGCTGTAATGCGAACTGAGGTTAAAATACAATAGAAATGAAAAGAAACACAGTTCTGGGACTTTATTGTCCTACTTATATGCATCATTTAATAGTTCACAGTGATTTCAGAGCAATTTATCCAGCACTCCCTGAATGAAGTGTTCCTTGACAAAACATCTTAATCATTGCCTCCGTTTAGATTATCCTGGTCATGTCATGAATACTGAAGCCTTAATGTTTCCAGGCTCTTGTTTGTCCTTGAATACCAAAGCCCACTCATACATTGAATATGTTATCTGGTACAGACACATACACACACCTGTTTTTATCTATACTGTTAGACTGCATCATTTGCCATGAGAAAAACATCATTTGATTGTTATGGGGCAAGCGTGTTTTGTTTGTTTTTTTTTGAGAGATAGAGCAAGCAGGGGAGGGTCAGAGAGAGAGGGAGACACAGAATCTGAAGACAGGCTCCAGGCTCTGAGCTAGCTGTCAGCACAGAGCCTGACGTGGGGCTCAAACCCATGAACTGTGAGATCCTGACCTGGCCAAAGTTGAATGCTTACAACTGAGCCACCCAGGCACCCCAAGGCAAGTGTGTTTAAAGACAAAGCACAAGAACTCGGGAGTCAGATGGAATTGGTTGTATATAGCCTAATAGTTACTAACAATGAGACTAATAAAATTGCCTCACCTTTTAAGGACGTGATGTCCTTAGTTGTAAAAGGGGCATAGTAATAGATACTTATAGAGTTAGTAAAATGTGTCCCAAATGTAACGTGGCTAGCACAGGATCTGGCATATAAGAAGGGTTTAGTAAGCATTTTGTTCTCTCAACCTAAAAACCTCTAAAAACAAACAGAAGCCAAAGAAATCATTTGATCTTTAAGATGACTGTGAGTAGTGCTTCTTCCCTTCATACTTAGGTCACTATAACCTAGCTCTACTTTATTTATATTTATTAAAAAATTTTCTTTAAACGTTTATTTATTATTGACAGACAGAGAGAGACAGAGCGTGAGCATGGGAGGGGCAGAGAGAAAGAGAGGCACAGAATCCGAAGCAGGCTCCCAGCTCTGAGCTGTAGGCACAGAACTGGAGGCGGGGCTTGAACTCAAGAACCATATCATGACCTGAGCCAAAGTCAGGTGCCCCTATTTATTTGTTTATTTATTTATTTTAAAGTTTTATTTATTTAAGTAATCACCTGCACCCAACATGGCTCATGACCCCAAGATCAAGGGTCATATGTTCTGATGGAGTCAGCCAGGCACTCCTGAACTGTTTAATTAGTCAGTATTCTTAGAAATACTAGAAGTAAGTCCAGAAGACAGAACAGTGGATTAAACATAGGTTTTGCTTCACCTATGTTTAATCCATTTATTACATTTAAGGTCCAGTTGCAAAAATTCAAAATCACGCTGTTTAAGTGGAAGAATGAAAACTACAAATCTGCTTCTTTGCTGATGCCCTGCAGTGTGTATACTGCTCTTCATGAAACAGAGAAAGGGGATGCTTCAGCACTGCCTGCTTCATGAGAAGCTCCAGGGCACCTGCGTAGCTCAGGTGGTTGAGTGTCCTACTTTGGCTCAGGTCATGATCTCACAGTTTGTGAGTTCAAGCCCCTGTGTCAGGCTCTGTGCCAACAGCTCAGGGCCTGGAGCCTTTGAGATTCTGTGTCTCCCTCCCTCACTGCCCCTCCCCTGCTCACGCTCTGTCTCTCTCTCTCTCTCAAAATAAATAAATGTTAAAAAAAAATTAAAAAAAGAAAAAGAAGTCCTGAAAGTAAGAAACATCAAGGTGGGTTATTACACATCTCCAAATTGTAATCCAAGGACCGAGGCATCCTATAGTTTTTTATTTTTATTTTTTTTACCATATAGTTATTTGCATAATTACTTGTCTGTCTAGCAGATTGCAAGCTCCTTGAAGGTAAAGAGCGTATTTATTTTGTTCTTCATTGCTTCAAAGTCTAGAGCAGTGGCATGGGGTAGGTACTTGAGAAAATAATTTTATATGAACAACAGTAAAAAGTGAAGAATAGGATATTCTAAAATTTTTTTAAATGTTTTTATTTTTGGAGGAGAGAGAGACAATGTGTGAGGGCAGGAAGGTCAGAGAGAGACACACACACAGAATCTGAAATGGGCTCCAGGCTCTGAGCTGTCAGCATAGAGCCTGTCGCGGGGTTCGAATTCATGAACTGTGAGATCACAACCTAAGCCGAAGTCAGATGCATAACCAACTGAGCCATCCAGGTGCCCCAAGAATAGAATATTCTAAATATATGGGGACTGTCTTCTGGACACTGGATATATGACAGAAAGTTTAATGCAGAGAGGAAAATGTGATACAGGTAACAGAAAAATGCTACTTAATAACTGTATAGGGTACTTTAAAAATTGAGATATAGCTGACATGTAACTATTTAAGTTTCAGGTGTACAAAGTGTTGATTTGACACACAGTTACACTGTAGTAAGATTACCACCACAGCCTTAGCTAACACTTCCATCACCTCACACAATTATCATTTCTCTTTTTATCAGAATATTTGAGATCTAGCCTTCTGGTAATTTTCAAGTATACATACAATGTGGTATCAGAGCTGTGAGTTAGATCCCCAGAACTTATCTTCTAACTGCAAGTTTGTACCCGTGGACCCAAAACTCCCCAATTCTCCCATTCCCTGGGGTACTTTCCTTTTGCAAGTGGTTCCCTTGCCCCATCAAGTTATTATCCTGTTTGTTTCACTGAGTCTTCATTTATCATGTGGAATAGAAGATAGCCTGCTAGGATCTTTCCTGAGAACTGCCTCCTTTAGTAGTGAAGGTCGTTCATAGGGATGTTTCCACTCTATGACCTCTACCTTCTTGGCCAAGGCTGACTGGGCCCTTGCCTAACTTGGGCCAATCCGATTCTCTTTCTTGTGAATATGAATTGACCCTCAGTGACTGTGAGTTGGAAATGGAGTCCTGTTATCAGGTAACTCAGCAGTAGCAAGTGGCCTCTGCTGAAAGTCTGCCTAGCTCACCGAGATGTGTGTGGCCTGCATTGTCAAGGCACTTTAAAGGTGGTCAGAGTGCAAGCAAGAAAGATGTAACTGCAAATAGAAAAACAGGTAATTGACTCAAGGACTTGATAGTGTGCATTGAAGGGAATGGGTAGATGTGAGAGATACTGAGATTGAAAAAGTAGCTATATTTGGCTAAAAAACAGTGATAAGTTGAAGATGATTCTACTACTCCACGACTGGGGAACATTTTCAATAGTATTGGAGTGGGGCGGTTGCTGGGCAGAGTAGGCTCTCTGGGATTCTTCAGTTTTTAAGTAATGGCTCCTCTCTGTTTCCGCAAGGAGCAGTGTGAAAACCAGCTATAGAACCTCACCACTGAATCAGCAGTAAATGATTAAGAATGACTCTGTTAGGACTAGTCATAACTTTGTATTGATGGTGGGTACAAAACATGGGCTAGTTAGCCTCCCTCTGTTTCATAGCCAGAGTGCACCCAGATACCTGTTTTATAAATGCATGGTTCAGGGGCGCCTGGGTAGGTAGCTCAGTGGGTTAAGTGTCAACTTCGGCTCAGTGATGATCTCATGGTTTGTGGGTTTGAGCCCTGCATTGACAGCTCAGAGCCCGGAGCCTGCTTCAGATTCTGTGTCTCCCTCTCTCTCTGCTCCTACCCTGCTCATGCTCTGTCTCTCGAAAATGAATAAACATTAAAAAAAAAAAATGCATGGTCTGGCAACAAGGGAGCTAGATTGAGAGAAATATAAATAGCGCATATTTATGAATGATATTAAAAAAATCAAGTTGCCTGTGTCTTTGAGAATTCCAAATTTAAGAAGCAGCTTTTTAACCTACCTCAAGTAGATCATTTTTATAGGGCTACAAAAAACCTTAACGCTAGGGTGTGTGGGTGGCTCAGTGGGTTAAGTGTCTGACTTTGGCTCAGGTCATGCTCTCACAGTTTTTGAGTTTGAGCCCCGCATCAGGCTCTCTGCTGTAAGCACAAACCCTGCTTTGGATTCTCTGTCCCCCTCTCTCTGTGCTCCTACCCCACTTGTTCTCTCTCTCAAAATAAATAAATAAATAATAAAAAAAAGAAAAACCTTAATATAATTTTATTATAAGTAATGGCTCAGTTGTTGCTTACATGGAGTTTACATTAAAAAAAAACTTGGCTTAAAGGGAACAGATCTTTCAGTTAGATTGGGTCTGAAATCTGATCTCCGCATTTGCTAGTTGTGTGACTCTTCCAAATTGCATTTCTTTTCTGATCTTGTTCCCTCTTCTCTAAAATGCAGATAGCATCCAATCAATATTTCCCCCTCTTTATTATGAACTAGTCTCTTTGCTTTTTTATTTTTCAGCAATCTCTACAAGGGGCTCCAAAGTACAACTCTCCCCCCCCCCCCCCCCGAAATTAAGAGACACATGCTCTACCACTGAGCCAGCCAGGCGTCCCACGAACCAGTCTCTTTGAAAGAAGCTTCTAGGGTAACAATTTTTGAAAAGGTATTACGTTCATTGCAACAAATACTTTAACGTTTACAGAAGGAATTTCTTCTACAGATGGAGCTTATGGTGTAGTAAGGTATGGGTGAGATGGGTTGTAAACCCTAATATTAACAATATCCTTTATGGTCTACTTATGAGCCCTTCCTATACGTGCCAGGTACTGTTGCTGTAAGCTTTACGCATATCTCATTTTATCCTCATAATAACCTCCTAAGGTGGGTCTCGGTAGTCTCACTTAAAGAGGAAATTAAAGCCCAGAGAGGTTACTTTGTCCAGGATCACAAGTAGTGGAATCCAGATGGGAACCTATGTTTCCCAAATTCCAAAGCCCCTTGCTTATAACCATCCAGAGGAAAAGTAGGGGAAACTGGCTCTATTAAATGCATTCTTTGATCCAGTGCCTGTAGAACGCCCGAACAATAAAAGTGGTGAAGGAATCCTTAGATCACACGCTTCCCTTGGCCCATTTGTTTTTCCTTTAGGAAAGTTTACTCAACAGCTTCTCACCATTTGGGTTGACTGAAGAAAGTTATAAGAAAAGAATGGCAATCTGGGGCCTTGGCCCCGGAAGACTCGGTTAGCAGCCAGGAGGAGGTCCGCAAGTTTGGCTCGGCTGTTCGCCAGACCTCATGCGACCCGAATCGGGGCGGGCGGTCTGGGCGAGCGTGCTTCGAGGTCCAGCGGGTGAACTGTGCGGCTGCAAGCCAAGAGTGAACGTGTGCGGCAACGCGGGGCGCGCTCCGGAAGAGAAGGGGACACCCGGGTCCCAGGAGCTCCACGTGCTGAGAAGGCGGAAGACGCGCGCTCCCCGGGACTGGCGAGCGGAGGTGAGCTGGGGAGACAGACAGGCTCCAGCTCTGGCCCCTCCTCCCGCCTGCTCGGGCGCCGCGCGACTCCTCCCACCTTGCTCCCGCCTCCCGGCTCGTCGGGCCAATGTACGGGGCGGGCAGTAGCGAGGGGCGGGGCAGGGCGCGCGATCTGCGCGCAGGTGCCGCCCGGCGCCCGGCCCGCCTGTTC
>NC_043702.1:56368013-56413692 GCF_006229205.1 Suricata suricatta
CGCCACCGCCGCCGTCGTGCGTGCTGCTCGGCGGAGGGGCCGGGCCTGCGCTTTCTCCTCCTTTCTCCCCTCCTCTCGCTGCCGGCAGGACCCGTCTCCCCTACGCCGGGACGCCGTGTATTCGCCCACCTCTAGCACGGTGAGTCCCTCAGGGAGCCCGCGGGTACGCCCTCCACAGTGTCTTTGGCGCTCCAGCCGGTTGCCCGGAGGCCGGTGTGAGGCCAGGGCCGGGTGGCCGGGATAGGCGAGGGCAGCGGGCGACGTGTGGTGTAGGGATGAATGAGGCGTTCTTGGACTAGGCCGCGCGCCCTGAGGGCGGCCCACGCCTCCCCCCGGTACGCTCTGGGGAAAGCCTTCTCGAGAGCCCGGGGTGGCCATGGCCCAGTCCACGGGGGTGGAGGCCGGCTTTGGCTGGGCTGCCGGCCACCCCTCGGTAGGAGGCCAGAACTGGAGAGGCTCTGCTCTTGCTTCGGAGGCCTGGGAACAGGTGTGAGTTAAGATCCTGAGAAGAGGCTGGAATATCACTTCATGTGCGGGGCGTCAGCGTGGCCGCTGGAGGTTCAGCAGGCGCCAGAAGACGGGCACAGTTTTAGTTCCCAGTTTATAGAACGTGAGGTTAGCAGTCCTCATGAGTTCAGCTTGCAGTAGTGAAGTGGGATTAATTCTGCACGGAGGCACTTGGAGGTAGATTAGCAGGGGCCTGGAAAGTTTCAATTTGTAAATAAAAAGAATTAGTGCATTCATTTAGAACTGGAAATAACCAGAGCGTAGATTCTGGAGATTGGTTACGAGGACCGTTGAGTCCGACCTACATTGCCAAAGGTGGGAGAGATGTACGGGGTCGCACGACCCTGATACTGGTGTGCGCTCATCCGTGTGAAAATGGTGCTTGTGGGGGAAAAATGGGAAAGAACAGGTTCCAGGTAAGAGGAGTGGTTTGGGGCGGAGGTGACATGGTTGCTAGTTGTACTAGAATGGATTTTCTTTGACTCTTTTCTCTATTCCTGCTTCTGAATGCTTTCGTTCTTGTGACCGTATATCCGGTTAAGAAAGAAAGAATTTTGTGAACAGGATGGATGGAAGATTGGCAGCTAAATTGTATTTTTGATTTGTGGTGTCACATATTTTTAGATTAATCTTTCTGGACTTCTTAGGAGTGACTGCCGTGACAACTATCAGAATCAGATCTGTTTCTAGAACTTTTAAAATAGTTTAAAAAAAATAAAGTGGATTTAGCTCCGTGTCAGTTTTGGATTGGTGTATACGGTATGTTTTAATGTTATTCAGTAATATATTTTGTGTGATGAAATGTTTTTGGTTAATGGGGATAGTAAAAATTTTGTTTACATATATGTTTTGACATTTCAGATGCCCCCCAAAAAGGGAGGTGATGGAATTAAACCACCCCCAATCATTGGAAGATTTGGAACCTCATTGAAAATTGGTATTGTTGGATTGCCAAATGTTGGGTAGGTAAATGTTGTTGGGCTTTTCTTTTTCTCATCTTGTAAATATTTTGAGTCTTGTAGAAATGGGAACATATGTGGTAATTAAAACTTAAATCGCGAAGAAGCTGGGAAGATGGAATATTATTAATGTTGCAAAACAAAGTTTTCATTTGGATGTATTTTATTTTCGGTTTTCTATATGGATACTGTGTTCAAACTTGAATTACTTAGTTGTTTGTTTCCCAAAACTAGAGGAAGAAGCAATGAGAGTTGTATCCTCAGGTTGAACCAGATCATCTGTTTGCTTGAAATACTGTTAGGAGACACTCAGTAGAATTTAAGTAGTTTAAATTTGATTTTGATGCTTGCTGGCTATGTAGGGTACCTACCTAGGCTGGCTGCCAGAGGCCATTGTAGCAGGCTACTTTCAGAAGTAGGTCTAAAAGCCCCGATATAAAGTTGATTAATTTTTACTGGAGAAAGAGGTAACAATTTTGAGTTTAATAATGGAAGTTGCTAGATAAAAGGGTACCTATTATAAAGTGGCTTAAATCTGAAAGTTACAGGAGCAAAACTTTGAGTTTTGTAGTGTTTAAAGTGATTTATTTATTTGCAAATAAGTTAGTGGTAGGATATATTTGTGGAGTTTATCATACAACCTGTGCACATGCAATTTGAATGTTTTTCTAATGTTTATTTTTTGAGAGAGAGACAGAATGTGAGCAGGGGAGGGGCAGAGAGAGAGGGAGACACAGATTCCCAAGCAGGCTCCAGGCTCTGAGCTGTCAGGACAGAACCTGACTTGGGGCTCAAACCCATAAACCGAGATAATGACCTGAGCCGAAGTCAGACACCCAACCTACTGAGCCACCCAGGTGCCCCTGGATGTTCAGTTTACTTTTTTCATTATTTGTCCTATTTTGTTTAATGTTTGAGAGAGTGTGTGTTCGTGTGAGTTGGGGAGGGACAGAGATAGGGAGAGAGAGAATCCTAAGCAGGCTCTGTGCTGACAGCCCATAGCCTCATGGGGGACTTGATATTACAAACTGGGAGATCATGACCTGAGCCCATATCAAGCGTCAGATGCTCAACTAACTGAACCACCCAGGTAACCCTTTCTATTTTAATACCTTTTACTAATTTTAAATATAAAATATCTCAAAAGTGATTAGGGTAGGCTAATGGTTACAAATCCAGTATGGATTAAAAAAAAAATTTTTTTTAATGTTTATTTGTGAGAGGGTGAGAGAGAGAGAGACAGAGACTGACAGAGTGTGAGTGGGGGAGGGGCAGAGAGCTAAGGGCACACAACTGGAAGCAGGCTCCAGGCTCTAGGCTCTGAGCTTCTGGCACAGAGCCTGATGCAGGGCTTGAACTCATGGACCATGAAATAATAACTGAACCGAAGTCAGAAACTTAATTGATTGAGCCGTCCGGGTGCCCCTCTGATCCAGTATGGATTTATTAAGGTGAATGAATATATTTTGGCATGTGCTTTTTAGACTTTTCGATTGGTGGCAAGTAGGACAACCATAGTTCTTTCATGTGTTCCTTGGAGCCCCGTCTTAGAGATTTTTTAGTGAAGCATGGCCACGTAAGGCAGTTTTTAAATTCTTATAATGTAAAACATGAGCAAGTGTGGCTGTCCTAATTTCAATCTTTCCTGGAGCTGGAGAGGTTTGCATTTTGAAGGGGTTTCCTGCTGTGATATAGGCTGCTTGCAAAGTAAGACTAAATAGAGTGGAAATGTAAGCAAAACAAATAATTAAGCAAAGTACTGTAGGGTGTTGTCAATAAACTTGAAAGCAAGATATGATCATTATGTTGTGAGCTTTATTTCACCAATAAGTAATATACAGTTTTTAGATATTAACATATCTTATTTTAAAATCATTGCAGTCAATGCAGCTTGACTTTAAATGGGACTACTTTAAACTGAGACATCTTAAGTGTTTCCTCTATAAACATTTTACGTTGCAACATAATGTATATGAAAATTACCTAAAAATATTTTATTATCCATTATAATAATATCCAGTGTTATTTATGCTTTTAAATTAAATACTCATTCCCCTGTCATCCTACCTCCCTGTCCCCTAGGTTTTTTAAGGTATAGTTTATAAGTGGTGAAGTTTCTTCATTTTAATAATGTTCAGTTTGATTTTTGGCATTTGAGTTTGTGAACAGTCCTTTTTGTAAAGTGATTTTACATTAGCTAACTATATCAGGGTTTTTTGTAAGATACACACGTTCTGGCTGTTTTAAGCAAGGAAAAGAGACCTATTGAAAGGATAGAATTGAAGGACAAGCTGAGCAGACCTCAGGAAGGATGGGAACCAGGGTAATGCTGATAGAGATGGGTCCCTGTGGAGCTCAGCCCTATGACTGGACATGTCTACGTCTGGAGATAGATTGGGGAGGAGGGTAGTTCTTTAAAAGATGGTCTGCTGATCAAAAGTAAGGACATTTGGTACTGAAACATCTAAAGAATGTCTTGATTTTTAGAGAACTAGACAAATAAGATTTTCTTCTTAGTATACATTAGGCTGATTACTTAGAAATTTAAAGGTACTATTTATGGTTGAGAATAGCTGGTATTTATTGAACACTTACTATATGACATTTACTATTCTGAGTGCCTTATTTGTATTATTTAATTTAATCAGCTCTTTAACACCCTTTTGCCTCTGCCTATTAGAATTTAAATTTCGGAGTGCCTAGGTGGCTCAGTCAGTTAAGTGTCAGACTTCGGCTCAGGGTATGACCTCTCTGCTCCTGGGTTCGATCCCTGTGTCAGGCTCTGTGCTGACAGCTGGAGCATGGGGCTGGTTTTGGATTCTTGTCTCCCTCTCTCTGTTCCTCCCCTGCTCCTGCTCTGTCTTCCTCTCTCTCAAAACTAAACAAACATTTTTAAAAAGTTTAAATTTCTTGAAGGCAAGGATTATATTGTTTTTGTTTATGGTTGTATTTCTAGCACTTAGGCTGGGTGTTAGGAATTTATTAGGCATTCAGAAATTATTTGTGAATTGGTAGGTTTTTTTTCCCCTTGATGTAGTGTGTAGGCCTGATGTAGTATGTAGGACACATGTTTTAATGGCCACTTTTAATGACGTAGAAAGAATACCAAACATGAATATGAAGATTTGGTTTCTAGATTTGTTTTGCACCCCCCCTTTTTTTTTTTAAATCTCAGTGAGCCTTCATAAATTTGCTCCTCGTGGGGCGCCTGGGTGGCTCAGTTAGTTAAGCATCCAACTTCGGCTCAGGTCATGATCTCACAGTTTGTGGGTTCAAGCCCTGCATCAGGCTCTGTGCTGACAGCTCAGAACCTGGAGCCCATTTCAGATTCTGTGTCTCCCCTTCTCTCTGCCCCTCGCCTGCTCATGCTCTGTCTCTCAATAATAAATAAATATTTAAAAAATTTAAATTAGCTCCTTTTGGTTCAGTGTATTATTGTGGGTGTGAGGCCTTGGAGGCTTTTGGGAGAAAATACATATATATGTGTGTGTATATATATGTGTGTGTGTGTGCGTGTGTTTCTTTAGAATGGTTTTAGGTTTACAGCAGAATTGAGGGGAAGGCAGAGAGATTTCATATACACCCTCTGACCTCACACATGTATATCCTCTCCTATTATCCACATTCTCCACCAAAGTGGGACATTTGTTGAAATTGATGAACCTGTTGGGTTGAGATGAGTATCATCCAAAGTCCACATTGTACACTCTTGGCATTGTACCTTCTATTAGTTTAGACAAATGCAAAATGACGTGTATCCACCATATATTTCCACAGCCCTAAAAATGCTCTGTGGTTTGCCTGTTCACTCACCCTCTCCCAACCCCTGACCTTTTTACTGTCTCCATAATTTTGCCTTTTCCAGAATGTCATATAGTTAGAATCTTAAAGCCTTTTCAGATTGGCTTTTTCACATAGTAATATGCATTGAAGTTTCCCCATGTCTTTTCATGGCTTAAATATCTCAAGTTTCTTTTTAGTGCTGAATAATATTCCATTTCTGGATGTACCATAGTTTATCCATTCACCAACTGAAGGATACTTTGGTTACTTCCATGTTTTGGCAGAAATGAATAAAACTGCTGTAAACATCCATGTGCAGGCTTTTATGTGGACATAAGTTTTCAATTCCTTTGGGTAAATACCAAGGAGCACGATTGCTGAATTATATGGTAAGAGTGTGTTTAGTTTTGTAAGAAACTTCTGAAGTGGTTGTGGTATTTTGCATCTTCAGCAGCTCTGTGAGAGTTTCTGTTGCTCTGTATCCTCACCAGTATTAGGTGTTGTCAGGGTTCTGGATTTTGGCCTTTCTAGTAGATGTATAGTGGCGTCCCTTTATTAATTTAATTTGAATTTCCATGATGACATATAATGTGAAGCATCTTTCATAAGCTTATTTGCCATCTGTATGTCTTCTTGGTGAGGTATTTATTAAAGTCTTTGATCCATTAAAAAATCAGGTTGCTTGTTTTCATTGTGGATTTTTAAGAGCTCTTTGTATATTTTGGATAACAGTTCTTTATCAGATGTGTCTTTTGCAAATACTTTCTACTTGTCTGTGGCTTGTCTTCTCATTTTCTTTTTTTTTTAATTTTTAATTAAAAAAACTTTTTTTACATTTATTTATTTTTGAGAGACAGAGAGAGACAGCGTGTGAATAGGGGAGGAGCAGAGAGAGAAAGAGACACAGAATATGAAGCAGGCTCCAGGCTCTGAGCTAGTGGTCTGCACAGAACCTGATGTGGGGCTCAGACCCATGAACTGTGAGCTCATGACCTAAGCTGAAGACAGATGCTCAACCGACTGAGCCACCCAGGCGCCCCATCTTCTCATTTTCTTGACATGCCTTTCACAGGACAGAAGTTTTTAATTTCAATGAAGTCAAGCTTTTCTATTATTATTATTTTGTTTTTATGGATCATACCTTTGGTGTATCCAAAAATTCATCACCATACCCAAAGTCATTTAGGTTTTCTTCTTAGGAAGTTTGGTCGTTTTGTGTTTTATGTTTGGGTCTGTAATCTATTTTTGAGTTAGTTTCTGTGAAGGGTATAAGATCTGTGTCTAGATACTTTTTTGTTTGTTTTTTGCATATGGGGGTTCAGTTATTCCAGCACCAGCCTTGTTGAAAAGCTTATCTTTGTTCTCTTGTATTGTCTTTGTACAAAACTACCTTTTGATATTCCAGACTTCTTTCCTGTGTCATAGGGTAGCTCTTCGGGTTGCTACCACTGTGTTAGATGGGTGTGTTTAATGTTTTCTTTTGATTAAATTGGGTTATCTAGTTTTGGGTACAGAAGCGACATGTACTTCTAGTTACATCATATCATGAAGCATATGATGTTGATTTTTCACTAGTAGGAACAATTCATAGAAGGAATAATGGAAATTCTATTTGCTAGAATTCTCTTGTAAGGAAGAGCTCCTCATTTTTCGTGTGTTTGATTGTAATTTGTTTATAGCAGGATTGGATACTTAGTTTATTCTATTACTTATAATCTCTTACTGTTATTACTTATTTTGTTGTTCAGATTGCCAATATTTGACCATCAGGAGCCTTCCCATTCATTCATATTCCTTTTGATGTGTTCTCTATTTTTTGAGTATTTTCCACTTTCTTGTATCACAGTATTTTCCAAGCTCTTTGTACTTTCTGTGCCCCAGCATTGGAATACACAAATTTTTGTGTAGACATATGATTTCATCTCACTTGTATACTTTGTAGTGGAATTTCTGGGTTATATGGGGACCCTATGTTTAACTATTTAAGTAACTGCATAACTGTTTTCCAGAGTGACCATGCCATTTTACATTCCTACTAGCAGTGTATGTGAGTTCCAGTTTCTCCACATTCACACCAGTACTCACTGTCTTTTTTATTATGGCTCAAGGTGTAGAAAGTGGTTTTGAATTGCATTTATTTGATGCATAATAATGTTGAGCATCTTTTCATGTGGTTATTATACATTCATTTTTAAAGGTTTTCGCTGGGGAGAATTCTAGGGACAGTTTTTCTTTTTGCACTTTGAAGTTATTGTCTACTTCTTTCTAGCTTTCCAGTGAGAAAACTGTTGCTATTCTTAATCTTGGTCTCTCTGTACATGTTTCCTTTTTTCCTTTAGTTGCCTTTAGAATTTTCTCTTTAATACTGGTTTTCAGCAATTTGATTTTCATGTGTTTTGGTGTGGTTTTCTTTATGGCTCTTTTGCTTGGGGTTTGTTGAAATTTTAAGTTTGTGAGTTTATAAAGTTCATTAAATTTGTAAAATGTTTGGCCAGTATTTCTTCAAATGCTCCAGCCGCCCCCTGCCCTACCTCTTGGGACTCTTTAAAAAAAAATTTTTTTTTTTAAATGTTTTATTTATTTTTGAGAGGGAGAGACAGTGGGAGCAGGGGAGAGTCAGAGAGAAAGGGACACACAGAATATGAAGACAGGCTCCAGGTTCTGAGCTAGCTGTCAGCACAGAGCCTGATGTGGGGCTCAAACCCACTAACCGTGAGATCATGACCTGGGATGCTTAACCGACTGAGCCACCCAGGCGCCCCAGGACTCTTAAATTAAGTGTGTTAGTACTCTTGGTAATATTCCACTGAAGCTCTGATTATTTTTTTCTCCAGTCTTTTTTTTTTCCCCTCTGTGCTTCATTTGATAGTTTCTGTTGCTCTGTCTTCATCTTCATTGATCTTTTTTAGTGTCAGTTCTGTAGCAAATCACTTTCAGTTTGTTTATCAATTTCATTTTGTTTCACATGTTGTATTTTTCATGTAATAGTTCTGTCTGCAGGTTTTTCATATCTTTCATTTCACTCCTTATTGTCTTCATATTTCCCTTTATATCCTTTAGATATCCCTTTGTATCTGTCAGAAAATTCTAAAAAGATTTATAATATTTATTAGGGTCCCTCTGCCAATTCCATCATTTCTATCCCTACTTGATTTGCTTGTATTTATTGGCTTTTATCCTGATTTTGGTCTATATTTACCTGCTTCTTTACATGCCTTGTAATTTTTATTTCAGACACTGGATTTTATGTAGAGTGGTGAATTTTATAATTTTCATTTAAAGAGTGTTGGACTTTGTTCTGTCATTTAGTTATTTATGTGTCATTTTGGTTGTTTTGAGGTTTCCCATTATGTTTTCTTACAAATTCATTATAGTTTTTGCTCTGGTGCTCCTTTGGCCCTCGTACTAGGAGGTGACTCTTTTGAGAACTTGACTCAAGTTCCCTTGTATTTCATGATCTCTTTACTGTGGCTTGTAAGACTGTGAACTATTCAAGCTCTGTGTGAGCCTGAAAATTGTTCACTCTGTTGGTTTTGGGTGTTTCACCCCCTGCCTTTTGGAGACTGAATTTACTCATGTACAAATCATGATGTAGCCATAGTCTTGAGGACACCTTCTGCTGATCTCCAGAGCCCTCTCTCTCTCTGCAGCTCCTTCCTTTCTGTCACACTGCTCTGTGAATCCTCCTTGGTTTGGCCCCCTCAAACTCTCATCTCAGTCTCTTCAAGTTGGCATGACTGCCAGGTTCTGTTGGTTTTCCCTCCCTGTGCTATGACTTTGAAATCACTTTTAGGCAGTGAGCGTGGGCAGTTGTAGGGCTTCTTTCAGTTGTTCTCTCAGGGAACACAGTCCTGTGCTGCATACTGTCCTCTGTCTGAAAACTGTTATTTCATATGCTTTGTCTAGTTTTTTGCTCTTTATGGCAGGAGCACAGTTTCATAGCAGAAGGGAAAGCAAAACTACCCAGTACCATTTTAAATGAACTTAAAGTATGCTTGCAGCATTCTGGTGTGCTTGCTCTTTCATTTCCATGAAATGAAATTTGTAATTTGAGGAATTATTTGCATTCTCTCTCTTTTTCTTTGAAACATTTTTTAAAATGTTTATTTTTAAGAGAGAGAGGGAGAGAGTGCAAGCAGGGGAGGGGCAGATAGAGACACACACACACAGAATCCAAAGCAGGCTCCAGGCTCTGAGCTGTCAGCGTAGTGGATTGTGAGATCATGGACTGAGCTGAAGTCGGACGCTTAACTGACTGAACCACCCAGGCGCCCCGTTTGTTTTCTTTTTAATGTGTTTTGAATAATCTTTTGCATGACGAGTCTGCTCTCCTTTTCATTGTTTCCTGTTACTATTTCGGCAGTAATTGCATCCCTTAACAGTACTTGATAGATGGCTTTCTTTGAAATCTTAATTTTCAGTGTTTTCTTTTTCAGAATTCTGGTCTCTTGTTGTGTTGCCATGTAATTTCAGGTAGATTTTTTTTTTTGCTTGTTTATTTATTTACTATTAACTGTAGATTTTATTTCGATTTCACCAGGTTTCCCACTAATGTCCTTTTTTCTAGTACAGGTCTTTTAAAGGTCACAGAAAATTTTATTTATTTTTGCATGTGGCTATCCAGCTTTCTCAACATCATTTGTTGAGGAGATAGTTTTTTCCCCCATTTTGTGGTCTTGGCATCCTTGTTGAAGATCATTCAACCATGTATGTGAAGGTTTGTTTCTGAGCTCTCTATACTATTCCACTGGTCTCTGTGTCTATCTTTATGTTAGTTCCACTCTGTTTTTACTATCGTAGCTTTAATTTAACTTTGTAAAATATTTCAGTAACAGAAGTAATATTTGGACTTTTGGAAAGAATACCATGGAGGTGAGTGTCTTCTCATAGCATCATATTGAGGGGGATATGATATCAACACAACTTATTACTGGTGATATTAACCTTGATCATTGGTTAAGATGGTATCTGCCAGATTTCTTCATTGTAAAAGTATCCTTTTTTACTTTCCATACTCTATGAAGTAGAAGCACGTCACTAAGTCCGACTCACAGTCAAGGAGAAGGGAATGAAGCTCCACCTCTAAAAGGAAGGAGTATCAAAAAATTTATGGACATTTGTTAAAACCACCCATAGTAATTAATTAGTATTATAAGGGAAAGATATTTTGAGGCTATTCAAATACCCTGTTTCTCTTTACAGTTTTCCTGACTAAACTTTATTATTCCTCAGTGGATTTTGCCTGCAGCAGGTATTAGTATGGTGCTCTAATGGTGATTTTCTACTTCCTTTGTTCCTTTTATGTTATTATTTGAAATCTGTAAGGAAGATTGGTCTTTTCCCCATACTTAGTTATTTATTTGATCATTTATGTAGTTCTATTTGGACTCACTGAAATTTGTCTTATTCTTTGGGTTGTAATCCAATATCCTCGGTATTTATTTTGTTTCTCAATTTTTTCTAGCTTTGACCATTGGGAATTCTTTCAGGTTGCCTCCTGTGTCTTTTTGATGTACCCCCATCTTTGTTTTTGTTTTGTGTTTTAGCCATTGCTTCGACACTATACTATGTTTCAGATGTTTTTCCCATCCCAGCCTTGTCTCCAGGGAGCCCTGGCTTCTGTTATTGGAGAGTGATATTTAGAAACTAAGATTTGGCTCTGTGTATGATTTTTGCTGCTGAGGTGTTACTGCTTCTAGGCCCTCTCACCTCATAGAGTTATGAACATATGTGGTTATACTAACCCATGTATACATATTTCGGCATCCATTTATGTCAGCTCTGTTTATTTCTGTTACCTATCAGATAGATACTTTTTAACAGTTTAGTGAAAGGACATTCTGCTTTTTTCCATGTTTTGGATGTGTGTTTTATAAACCCTTAATTCGGAATGCTGTGAATTTGCATTGGCATCCTGACTTCCCAGTACGTATTGTAATTTTGCATAAGGTTTTAGATAAAAGATCTTTTCAGTCAGATTTCCTTATTACTATAATCTATGTAATTTCACAATATTTAAGTCCTAAATGGAGGGGGGCACTCGGTAAGACCAGACCCTTTTTTTACTTTTTAATGCTGTCATTGCTGAAATAATATTTATGTAACACCGTTCTTGTATAAGAGTCTTAACTATATTGAATCTTTCTCTTATTTTGAAGCTTTAATAATAACCTTAAGGAATCTAAATGTGTGTGTGTGTGTGTGTGTGTGTAAAATCCTTATTTCACAAAAGACTTATGGGCTTTAACACTCTAGATGAGGACAAAGCTTTTAAATTCTTTGCTTTTGCAAGGCTCTCTTTTAATAGATTTGAATGGATCAAAATGTGTTAAGTTGTCACTGAAACCTGTAGTAATAATCCTTAGAAATTTCCTTTTTCTGGTTCCTTATTTTATTGTACTTTTTTGTATTTATAAAACTCTTGGAAGTTACAAATGACCTAGACTTTATGAAATTTAAAATCGATGGCCAAGATGAGACATTTTGTGTAAGTGGAGGTTTGTCTTCCAAGTTTAGTTTGGCTGTATGTAAGAATTTTTTCAGCCTAAGAGATAATGGGACTTTCTTTTGCTATGTTTTTCTGTATGTTTTAAGGGATAATTGTTTTTTTGTCTTAGTATAAAACAGTTTTGTTAAGGTGGGCAGTCAAAAATACTATCTTTTTTAAAAAGTTTATTTGTTTTTAGAGAGAGAGTGCGCCAGCAAGTAGGGGAGGTGGAGAGAGAGAATCACAATGTGGTCATTGAACTCATGAACTGTAAGATCATGACCTGAGCCAGAGTCAGATGCTTATCTGACTGAGCCATCCAGGTGTCCCCAAAATACTATCTTAATGATAGCCATAAATATGAAAATAACTCCATAAATCCTCTCTGGCCTTAAAAAAATTTTTTTAACACTTATTTATTTTTGAGGGACAGAGAGACAGAGCATGAGCAGGGGAGGGGCAGAGAGAGAGGGAGACACAGAATCTGAAGGAGGCTTCAGGCTCCAAGCTGTCAGCCCAGCGCCTGATGCAGGGCTAGAACTCACGAACCGTGAGACCATGACCCAAGCCGAAGTCAGATGCTTAACCAACTGAGCCACCCAGGCCCCTTATCTCTGGCCTTTTTGTATTGAAATTACTATGACTGTGGTAATAGCGATGAGCAATTTTTAAACTATAATAAAAAAAATAAAATTGTACCCCCCCAAAGGCACACATGTTCTATAAGTGTATGTATTAATTAATATATTTACATTTTACTTTAAGTACTTTTATTGTAACATTGTTTTATAATATTTTCTTTGAAGGAATAAAATGTTTTGGTTAAATTTTATATAAATAGGACTTACAGGTGATTCTGGCAACCAATTTATTTTTTTGTGGGGAGGCGATAAGCTAGAGGGAGTGGGTCAGTTTATGTCACCATTTATTTCAGCACATTTTAGAGTTTTCCCTATTGGGAGAAATATATTGAGATATTTCTGAAATATCTCAGAAAATTGGTCATGTTCTTCAAGTCCTCCAAGTCTCTTTGAAGGAAAGTACCAGCTTTACAATAACAACATAATCCTTAGTTACTTCCTCATTTCCTCCAGTTAAAAAAAAACTATTTGTAATGGTAATTTTCATTTTAAATTCTTATCTGTGCTATAGTCCTGCTCTGGAGCAAGAAAATTCACTACACTGAATTCTCTGCTGTCCATATTAGTAATGGAATTGGAAAATAGTACAGAATAGATCAATTTTATTTTCTAATTTTTGACTCTATGATTATCATATTTTAGAAATTTTAGAAATGCAGTTGATGTTAATAGGAGTTTACGTTCTCTGAGCATGTATTACTTGATAAGAATTTGATAATTAGAGCACAAGTAACTATTTATTATGAATAGTTTTTTCCTTGATTTGTTATACCTTGAAAAAACTCACATTTTGACTTCATAATTCACAATTCATAACTCTAGGCTTAACAGTAATCTTTATTACTAACAATTAGAAGGGAGTCTGAGCTCCAGTTTCCTGTTTCCTATTAGACACTAAGCAGAATGCTTGGGAAGTGATTAACCTAGCTAGGTGCACATCCCTCTACATTTATGCTAGAGAAGATTGTTAGATACACATGATGTGATACCGGTGCTATCAAGTACTTTAGGAATAAAATAGATTTCATAGTATGTGAGATTAGCTATCACTTATAACAAAGATTCTTTGGGAAAATGCTTTTCAAATTTCAAATAGACTGAGATAGGAACATAACCTAATTATAAATCATGAGTTTCAGTGTTGTAGATTTCATTCTTTTCTGTTAGTAAAAAAAAATTCATTTGTAAGTAAAGTTAATTCATTTCTGTTATTCTCTACCTTCCCTTCCCAGATTGGTTTTATAATTATCATGCTTCTTACTGAGCACTGAAATGAGGAGGAGATACATTTTCCTCAGTGTTAGCCTAAGAATTGATCAAAATTCTTTTTGTTTATAGGAAATCCACATTCTTCAATGTGTTAACCAATAGTCAGGCTTCCGCAGAAAACTTCCCGTTCTGCACTATTGATCCTAATGAGAGCAGAGTACCTGTGCCAGATGAAAGGTTTGACTTTCTTTGCCAGTACCACAAACCAGCAAGGTAAGAAAATCTTTGTGCTGTTATTTATTTGGTGGCTTTATGTACACTCAGTAAATATATGTGAGTGATATATTTAAAATCATATATGGGATGCCTGAGTGGCTTGGTTGCCAGAACATGCATCTTCTGATCTCTGGGTTGTGAGTTTGAGCCACATGTGTGGTGTAGAGTTTACTTTAAAATAAATAAAATTATTTAGAAGTTTTTTTTCTTCAGAATTTCTGTAGCATAATTGTATTATGGGTGATTATAAAAATGCAGGGCATAGAGGAAGGTGAGGAAGAATATGTCTGGCTGTTAACATTGAAGTTACTTTTTTTCTGGGGAGTAGAGGCAGTAAGTAGCCTGTATACAATGTTTCTTTTCATATAAAATTATATGTGTACATATATTTTCATAGGAAAATATATGAAGCTGTTTGATGGTTATCTTTGGGTAGTGGAATTTTTAGGTGATTTTTACTTTCTCATCTATATTGTTTGAGGTTTTTCTAACAAGCCTGTGTTGTATCTTTAATTAGAAAAAAATAAGGTACTACAGTTTCATTGTAGGAAGTTGAGATAGTATGGACATGTGTAAAGAGAAAAGTAGAAATCACCTATACTTCTACTTTGAGATCACAGGTGTAAATGCTCTGGAGGTATATCCCTCCACACTTTTCCTTGAAAGTATACACACATACTTAGAAAAATAGAATATTATTTTACTTGGGGTATTACTAATATTTTTCTAGATTAAAAAGTACAGACTTAAATAATAATTTCTCATATAATAACTTTGTTTAATACTGAAATTCCTGAATGTGCACAGTTTATTTCCCTCTTATGGAGAATTTAGCTTGCCTTTAGTTTCTCACTGATTTAGATGCGGTGATAAATCCTAAGTTTCTGCCTCTATTCCTGAACTTGCCTTTGTGATATTGACACCTAGATGACTACATAAGTGCCTCAGACTTGACATGTCCAAAATGGACCTCTTGATTTTCATCCTGCCTTGTGCCAAGTTTGTTCTTTAAGACTTTCATATTTCAGTGAATAGCACTACTATTTCCCCAGTTGTTTAAGTCGAAGTCCAAGATTTATCCTTGATTTCTCTCTTTCCTCACCCCTAAATCTACTCTATAAGCAATTCTTATATGAGTTCTAATTGTAAAATATATACTAAATTTATTCATTTTTTCTACTTTCATCCATTAGTTTGAGCATGCACTTAATTTTTAAATGAATTATTAATACTGATGATTGCCATATGATGATTTTAAAATTCCATCCATTTGTTATCATTTATTGGCATTCCTCTGTGAGGAAGAGCTTTCTTGTCTTCATTTATTCACTCATGTATTCATTCATGTGTTAGTTGGTTACAGCGTGTCAGAGTCACTGGGCAGTTCAAATTTTATTCCTGAAATTTGCTTCTCAAACTGACTTCTGTTTTCTTTTTAAATGGTTTTTTTTTTAGGTTTGTTTATTTGTTTTGAGAGAGAGTGCCTGTGTGAGTGGGGGAGGGGCAGAGAGAAAGAGTGAGAGAGAGCCCAACGTGGGGCTTGAACTCACGAATTGTAAGAGACCTATGTGGGTGGAGGCAGGGCAGAGAGAGAGAGAGAGAGAGAGAGAGAGAGAGAGAGAGAGACAACCCAACATGGGGCTCAAATTCATGAACTGTGACCTAAGCTGAAACCAAGAGTTAGATGCCTACCCAACTGAACAACCCAAGAGCCTGTTTTCTTTTTAAAACCTTTTTATTTTTAAACCATTTCAAAATATACAAAAGATGCAAAAGTACCTATAGAAAGCTTATGTACCCTTCTCCCAAGTTTCTTTGAACCTTTGAGAGTGAGTTGCAGACGTGATGCCACCTTGCACTTCAATTCTTTAATTTGTATTTCCTAAATACAGACATTCTCTCTTTCTTTTTTTTTATGTCTTTTATTTATTTTTGAGAGACAGAGAGGGACAATGTGAGCAGGGGAGAGTCAGAGAGAGAAGGAGACACAGAATCTGAAGCAGGCTCCAGGCTCTGAGCTAGCTGTCAGCACAGAGCCCGATGCGGGGCTGGAACCCATGAACTGTGAGATCATGACCTGAGCTGAAGCCGGCCGCTTACCTGACTGAGCCACTCAGGCGCCCCAATACAGACATTCTCTTACATTCCCACAGTAAACCACCAGCCAGGGCATTAACATTGATACAGTATAACCATTTGATTCATAGATTCCATTTAGATTTCTCCAGTTGTCCCATTGATGTGCTTATTTGTTCAGTTCCTTTATATGTAGCCAATCTCTTGACCCCTCTGTCTTGTTGGCTCATTTGGATGGTGCCGGTTTGGTCCCTAGCTACTGCGAGATTGCTCTCCTGCTGAGATGCCTTGTACAGGCCCCAGTTGCTATTGTCCTGCCTTTTCTCTCCACTCTGACTCTTCAGATGTGGGCCCTTGTCACTGCTAGACTGTGTGGTCATGTGACATTGCTGAATTTCTTCAGTGATCTGAAGAGAGCAACAATAATAAGATAGCTTCTAGAGAACTTCAAATTTGTTAAAATTTTAGGCAGTGAGGGAATTAATTTCTCAAAATTTCCTTTTCCCTTCGTCGGTTAACATTGATTAAATGCCTTAGTGGAAATAAGATTGGATGTGGAGGTGGGTGCCTGGGTGGCTCAGTCAGTTAGTACTGACTTGGGCTCAGGTCATGATCTCACGGTTTGTGAGTTCAAGCCCCACGTCAGGCTCTGTCCTAACAGCTCAGAGCCTGGAGTCTGCTTCAGATTCTGTATCTCCCTCTCTCTTTGTTCCTCCCCTACTCATGCTTGCTCTCTCTGTCTCAAAAATAGATAAACATTAAAAAAGTTAAAAAAACAGTATTGAATGGGAACCCATCTTCATTTTTTCTATAACCTAATTTTGGTCTCTTTGTGGTCAAGCTAATAAAAAAAATTGACAATAATTCATAGTACAATTGACCCTTGAACAGCATGAGTTTGAACTGGGCAGGTCCACTTATACAGTTTTTAAAAAAGTTTTTTACAGTACTGTAAATGTAATATCTCTTCCTTATGATTTTTTTCATGTTTATTTACCTTGAGAGAGAGAGTATGTGTGTGTGCATGCATGTGCGAGGGAAGGACAGAGAAAGAGGGAGACATAGAATCCCAGCAGGCTCCATACTGTCAGCACAGAGCCCGATGTACAACTCCATCTCAACGACTGTAACATCATGACCTGAGCTGAAAGCAAGAATTAGTAGCTTAACCAACTGAGCCACCCAGGTGCCACCTCTGCCTTTTTTTTTTTTTTTTTAAGTTTCTTAGTGATAAGAGTTTTATTTAGTTCTTTAGAGATACAATAAAAACATCTATTCTGCTTTATGGTCATTTTTTTTCATTTTCCTAGGTAAGAAGGTCCTAAAGTATTAAAAATTTATTTAAAAAATATATTTTGTAACATGTATTTATCTTTAGAGACAGTGAGACAGAGCATGAGTGGGGGAGGGGCAGAGAGAGAAAGGGGACATAGAATGGGAAGCTGGCTCCAGGCTCTGAGCTGTCAGCACAGAGCCCAACTCCAGACTCAAACCCATGGACCGCAAGATCATGACTTGAGCTGAAGTTGGATGCTTAACTGAGCCACCCAGGCACCCCAAAAGATTATTTTTTATTTATTTATTTTGTATTCATTTGTCAAATCATTATTAATTGAGTCTTCTAAACACCGTTTTATGGGGCGCCTGGGTAGCTCAGTTGGTTGAGTGTCTGACTTTGGCTCAGGTCATGATTTCATGGTTTGTGGGTTTGAGCCCTGCGTTGGGCTCTGTGCTGACAGCTCAGAGCCTGGAGCCTGCTTCAGATTCTGTGTGTCTCTCTCTCTCTCTCTCTGCCCCTCCCCTGCTTGCGCTCTGCCTCTCTCTCTCAAAATAAAATAAAGACATAAAAAAAATAAAGAACTAAACATTGCTTTAGAAGGGAAAGGATTACTTCATGTAAACTATTTTATAAATCGATTTGGTTAATAACAGTTTCTTAGTACTATTTTATGATAAAATCATCTTGTTTTTTTAGCAAAATTCCTGCCTTTCTAAATGTAGTGGATATTGCTGGCCTTGTGAAAGGAGCTCACAATGGGCAAGGCCTGGGAAATGCCTTTTTATCTCATATCAGTGCCTGTGATGGAATCTTTCATCTAACACGTAAGTATGGTTGTTTATTTAATTAACTCATTTCATTATAATCAGTGTTTTCTTTTCATTATTGCTCAAATAAAATTAGAAATGGCTGATTAATAGAAGATTTGCTTTGCTTCACAAGATGAATCATGGACTGGTCTGCTAATTGTGACTTTAATGTTATTTATTATCATTTCCATGTAAGAAGGCTTATTCCATAGTACGTATATGCTTTATTGATACTTAAATAGGATTTAATTCCTTGTTCTAGATTAGATCCATCCGGAAGTGTTTCTATGTGGAAATAATTTTGTTGATTATAAAGGCATTTTGACATTTTCTTAATTTGTGGAACTTTTCTACATTCTTGGTTTCATATGTGTTGAGAGGGCAGAATGGATACAGGAAAGGATTCCATTATTTCAGAGGTTATTTATTAGAGATGACAGGGTTAAGAAGAAATTATAGATCAGCTATTCCTTAATGGGGAGTTTGATATAGAACAAAGAGAAAAACCTGTTAGAACTAGGTATGTTAGTTTATGTTCTTTTGACTACAGAAGTGAGCCAAGAATATAGTAATTCTCTGACAGAACGGTCTAGGTTGGATTTCGGTTGAGATTCAGGTCAAGACTGCACTGCAGGGTATTATATTTGTCTGGTGTTGTGATGAACAAATCAGTGCGAATGAAGGAAACTCAGGTTAGAGGTATAGGTCAGTTGTGGTCTGATTTAGTGCTTTTGTTTGTTTCTGGTCCAAGACTAGATAACTATAGCAATTATAAATGAGCATTTAGAAAATTTGATAGCCATTTGACTAAGAAATTTGTCATTTGAGTCTAATAAATTGTACTATATTTTTGTATGTTTTTAAACAAATTCATTTGTCTAGTAATTCATTTTTATTGTATTTTACAAAAGTCCACCATAGATAGTTTGAGAAGCACTGATTTAATTGGGTGGAGGTATGTAGACACCTTCTGGAAGGGTTTGAGTTGCAGGTGAAGAATAGGGTTATCATTAGGTTTGCTGGGGTGGGTGGGGAGAGGACGTGGGGGTAGAATTCAATAACGTAGAATAGTGTTACTTAAAACCGTACCTTGGTGAGGGACCTTGTTTTCCTGACACTTTGACTTTTTACTGGTTCTAGTGACTGACGTGAGAGTTTCAAAGAGAACTGGAATCAAGTGTGACTTCTGGTTTTTTGGACTGGGCCAGTTGAGTGAATCTTGATGCCATTCACTGAGATGTTGAATGTAGAAAGACCAGCAAGTCTTGGGAGAGAGTTGATGAGGTCAGTTTGGGACAGTTTTTTTGAATTTTTGAACGTAGGACATCCAGATAGAAGATGTCTTTAAGGAAGTAGGATTGATCGGGCAGGTATGACAGGAAGATGGGGGCAAGAGAACTGAAGTTTTGGGTGTGAGAGGGATTGAACTGATGGGTGGAATAGAGCTTAATATGGGGTAGGAGGGAACGTAAGAGAGGACTGAAAAATAGAAGGGTCATGGATCAGATTACCTGAGGAGGTTCAAGAACAGATATGCTGGGTTTAATGGGGTATGTGTTTAGAAAGGGATATTTAGAGGTACCTGGGTGGCTCAGTCGGCTAAGCATTTGACTTCAGCTCAGGTCGTGGTCTTGTGGTTTGTGATTTTGAGCCTCACATTGTGCTCTCTGACAGCTCGGAGCCTGGAGCCTACTTTGGATTTTGTGTCTCTCTCTCTTTTTGCCCCTCCCCTGCCCATGCTCTGTTTCTTTCTCTTAAAAACAAATAAACATTAAAAAAATAAAATAAGGGATATTTGACTTAAAATTTTAAAATGGTAAAAAAAAACAAACCCAGAGTTGGACGCTTAACCGACCAAGCCACCCAGGTGCCCCTAGGCAAAACATTTTTAAAAGTTTTCATTTGTAAAGTGGAGGAATATGTGTATTTTAGTTTTTAAGTTACCATATAGTAAAATTGACTTACTTTGTCATACAGGTCTATGAATTTCAGCACATGCATAGATTTGTGTAACCACTGGCACACAGGGTGCAGAGCACTTCACCTCTAAAAAACCTCATATGCTATCCTTTTATAATCACACGGCTGTCACCCTGAAACCTGACAGCTGTTGATCTGTTCTTCATCACTTGAGTTTTGTCTTTTTGTGAATATTATATCAGTGAAAGAATAGGAACGGGCAGTGTTTTATTTCATTTTGGAAAGATGTTTACAGATGAAAGCTAATGGTCTTAATAGCATATCCTCTGGGCCCATCCATCAGACATGTTTCTGGAACCTTGGAGAGACTGAAGTTACTCCAGAGGGGGTTGGTTTTCAATGTTTTTTGTTCTCTTTCAGTTTTCTTTGATCTCATTCTTCCTGTTCTTTTATGGATCTTTTAAGTGTTTTTAAATAACACAGTGTTTCTTCACTCTTGGGTGTTTTGGGAAATACTCTTTTTTCTTTCAAAGTTCGCTTTTTTAAAATTCTTAACAAAATTTTTAAAATTTCAAAATTTAAGTCTTGAACTAATGGGCAAAACTGCCTATCTCTAAAATATAAAGTGCCTGAAAATACAGAATGTTACGAAAATGGTAAGAATACTGTATTTGTCAGACTTTTCTACCCAAGAGCTCTCATGGCAAAGGATGAGGAACTTGGGGGCCTTTGGTGCATAGTGCAGCTCCAGACCCTTGACTTCAGGGAGAAGTTGTTAGCGTCTCAGGGTTTACTTTCCTCAGGACTTCCAGCAGTATGCAGGATTGTACGTTATGGTGTAAATGCCCTAGACCTACCAAAAGACCTATCTGGCCAAAACAACTAGGTCCAGCTTATAATAATAATGAATATCTGTATAGCACTTTCTTTAGTGCTTTTTAAATTACGAAGTCTTGATCATCAAACAACACAGTAAGATATGTATTTCTTATTGTCATCCTCATTTTCAAGTGAGAAAACCAAAGCATAGAGGGGTAAAATGATTTATAACTGAAAGGTGTCCCTGTGACTATACCAACTTTTTATGGCATCAGTCCTTCCTCTCACGCTCTTTCTGTCATAACCATAGCATTAACCATCATGACCATAGCATTAACTTTAACTCCATGTTGTCAAACCTCTGGAAGAGATAGATGTTTGAGGGAAAACTCTGACAGTGTATGGAAAAGGTACCTCATTTTCTCAGGATTAAAGGTAGCTTTTATTTTATTATTTTTTGTGTGTGTGTATATATATATTTAATTCTTATTTTAATTCCAGTATATTTTTCATACAGTGTTATTTTAGTTTCAAATGTACAATACAGTGATTCAGCAATTCCATATATCACCCAGTGCTCATCATGAGTGTCCCCTTAATCTTCTTTACCTATTCCACCCATCCTCCCTACCTTCTGTCTGGTAATCATCAGTTCTTTATCATTAAGAATCGGTATCTTGCTTTGTCTCTTCTGTTTTTCCTTTTTAAATTTTTTCTTAAATTTCACGTATAAGTGAAATCATGTAGTATTTATTTGTTTTTCTCTGACTGACTTAATTTCACTTAGTATTCTGCCTTTAACTCTATGTTGTTGTAAAAGGCAAGATTTCATTCTTTTTTTATGGCTGAATAATATTCCACTGTGAAGGGAGCTTTTACTCTTGAATACTGTGCCAGAGCTCCATTGAGTAGCAGTTGGGGGACTTGGTTAAATTATAATGTGTGCATGTTTTTGTATATATCTGTCGAGGCAGAATATTTTGTTTCCAGCCATTTGTGTTGCTGAACTAAATACATAGGGTTTGATGATCCTATCAAGTAGAAAGTTAGTACAGGGTTTTGATGAAATCACTGCAGGTAGATTTGTCTCTTTCTAGCACCTAGAATGTACCTTTCTCAATTTGCTTTACGTGTATTCAGTAAACAAGATAGGGGGTTTTTAAAAACTTGTATTGATACTTAAACACAGTGGAATATAAAATCATCTGTCAGCTCTGTTAATAGGGGAATATACATGTACTTTTGTTTGTTAAATGTAATATACATTCTGCTTGGGTTAAGTTTATAATCAAGTACTTTCATAATGTAAAAGAAAGCTCTTAACTTGAAAAGCATTATTAATACATGCTGACTAAAGCTAAACCTTTTTAAGTAGAGTTTTTAATAGGATTAAAGTTAACTTCAAGAGTTAATTTTCCCTGAAAATATGAGATGGAGCAGGGAGGGGTAAATGTGAGATAAGAAAAGGTTTTTATAGATTTAATGGCATACATTACCAGCTGAAGGAACCAAAACATATAATACATTAGGATGACACATTAAGTGATTAAAAAAAATTTTTTTTAACATTTATTTATTTTTGAAAGACAGAGAGAGGGAGTGTGATCAGGGGAGGGGCAGAGAGAGAGGGAGAGAGAGAGAGTGAGACACAAAATCTGAAGCAGGCTCCAGGCTCTGAGCTGTTAGCACAGAGACCGACGCTGGGCTCAAATCCACGAACTGTGAGATCATGACCTGCGCCAAAGTCGGACACTTAACTGACTTAGCCACCCACGCGCCCCACACTAAGTAATTTTTTAAATAAGTAAGTTTTTAACAAGTGAGACAAATCATTTAGAGGATTTTATTTATTTGTTTATATTTTTAATATTTTTTTTAGTTATTTATTTTGAGAGAGAACCAGTGGGGTAAAGGGAGAGAGAATCCCAAGCAGGCTATAGGGTAGAGCCTGATGTGGGGCTTAAGCTCATCAAATCATTAGATCATGACCTGAGCGGAAACCAGGAATTAGAAGCTTAACTGACTGAGCAACCCGCCCCTAGAGGACTTAAAGTTTAAGAGAGAATAGCTATTGCAAAAATTTGTCAACTAATTTTGGCAAATTTTAATGAGATTACTTTATGAAAGCCCTACTGTCTTTCAGTTACTTCTTCACTGCCAAGGTAGTTGAATATGTGTATCTAAGACATAAAATCCATTTTGAATGTTTCGTTTTAGGTAGGGAAAAACATGTGCACCAGGTCTAGTTTTAGCAGCCCTGTGAAATGAGCATGGTGGGTTTTATGGGGGCGCAGTGGGGGAAGCACGGTTTGGTAGGCCGTTCTTGTGCTACTGTCAGTCCTCTCTTGATACAAGTTTACATGGAAGTGGAGTTGGGAAGAGCTTGAAGTTCATAATTGCGATTAGCAAAGTTGTGATTCCAGGATACGTAATGCTCATTTTATGCCTGAAAATAAGGTGCTGTTTATTGTGCTGGAATTTCCAGAATGTTAGATACACATGTTAAGTGTAACTCAAAAAACCATTCATAGGTGTTTTTAGGTTTCATGCCTCTTTGCATGGCCTGTCTCTTCAAGCTATTAAACAAAACAAACTAGGGACATCTGGGTGGCTCAGTCGGTTAAGTGTCTGTCTTCGGCTCAGGTCATGATCACGCAGTTTGTGGGTTCAGGCCCCACATTGGGCTCAGGGCTGACGGCTCAGAGCCTGGAGCCTGTTTCAGATTCTGTCTCCCTCTCTCTCTATTCCTCCCCTGCTCGTGCTTTTGTCTCTCTCTCTTTCTTTCAAAAATGAATAAACATTAAAAAAAATTAAAAAAATAAACAAAACAAATAGTCGACTTTGAAGGATTTTTTTTTAATTCTCTGTGCTTGTGTTGCTTGAATGAAGATTCAATACTGACGCAAAGAATCCACAAAAATTGGATTTCAGTTGGAATTAATCTGTTTTGGCTTCTCTGCAAAAATACTTGCAATCTTTTTAGTGTAATTTAGTTATTTTTATAAGTAGCTATTTATGATGTCACAGAGGATAAACTTTAGATGAGAATAAATATCAGAGGCTAATTATCTTTCAACAGAGACCTTACCTCATATGTTCTTATGTATTTTGTATATAATATACTTCTATGAGAGGATAAAGGGTTATAATTGAAATTAGGGGGAAAAAGAGTATTATCTCTGAGATTTTGTTGTGGTTCACAGTTTGAGAAATGTTAACTAAAATTAAAGTCTAGCCATTTTTATTTTTACAAAGATACAGTATCCTAGACCTTGTGCAAACATTAACTCATATATTCCTGTTAACACCTCTATAAGCATAGGTGTTGTTAATTCTCTTCATTTTGTAAATGTGGAATCCAAAGAGTAGAGGAATTACAGTATTTGCCCAAGATTACATTGCTAGTAATGCTAGTAGTAGGCAGGAGTAGATTTTAAACTTAGTTCTGGTTACAAAGTCCTTGCTCTATGGTGGTTCAGTCCATTAATCTATGCTGATAATAATTATCAGTGCAAATAAAGAAGTCTTTTTTAAAATTTTTTTTTATTTTTTAATTTTTTTTAGTCTAGTGTATGAGCTCTTGAAATTTTTTGTCTCTGGACTCACTTTGAAAAACACCTGTCTAAATTCCAGAGAAGTTGCCTTGAAGTTGATCAGTTCTAGGTCAAGCAGTTTTAAATGATACTCAAATTACATAATAAAAAACAGTGGAAAATTATTTGCTTTGTAAATTCCTAAAGGGAAAGGATGACTTTTTTTTAGAGAAAAACATTACGTGACCAAGGCTTTTTGTAACAAAGATGACAAAAACATATGTCAGAAAAAGAATGCATTCAAGTTTACTCTCACACATTCTTCTGGTATTTTCATGGTTTTATTTATGAAGGGAATAGACAAGTTATCAGTAGCCAAGATCCTGGCCGTATCCGTAGCAGCTTTCATTAATCTTTTAGATGGTAACTTATTTTTTGAAGGTTGTGTGGAGCTAACATGTATCAGTTGACCCTGTGACTTCATATGATGTGTACTCTGTTCATAGCAGTCCTGTAGGGGAGGGAGTATGTCTGTTTTAAAGATGAGAAAACCAAGGAAACTTAGAGACTAGGAAATTAGGCCATAATTTATGAAACTGATGAGCCACTAGAGCTGTGATTTGAATTAAAGTCTGCCTGAAATGATGAGGGTGGCAGCACTTAAAAATCTATAATCAGTGGGTAGTTATTTATCTGAAATATACATTATTTTCTTTGGTCTGGGTGTCAAACTGTTTGAATATTGATGTTCTAAATAATTATTCTCCTACTTAATTGTCCCCCATATCTCCAAAGTGTATTGAAGGTTTGAAATTTTGCAGAAATTTTTTCTTGCACTGGCTGTACCTATCTCTTAGTTCTACCTATCTTCTTTCCTTCTCTCCCTCCCTTCCTTCTTTCCTTGTTTCTTTCTTTGTTATTGAGGTATAGTTGACAAGTTGTATTATTCTTTAGCTGACTGCATTTGGGTTTTTTTGAGCCACACAGAACATATTCTGATGGTTTATATATTTTTTTATTATTATTTAAAAATGTTTAGTGCATATTTATTTTTGAGAGAGGTGGAGTGTGAGCAGGGGAGGGGCAGAGAGAGAGAGGGAAACACAGAAGCTGAATCAGGCTCCAGGCTCTGCGCTCTCACCTCAGAGCCTGACAGGAGGCTCGAACCCACCCACAGGGAAATCATACCTTGAGCCGAAGTTGGACGCTTAACCTTTTGAGCCACCCAGGCATTCCTGGTTTGTATGATGTTTTAAAAGTGAAAATAAAATTCTCTATATTTTTGGCATAATTGCCGCTCATTTTGGGTAAACAGCTCTGAATAGCTATGGTTATGCCCATTACTAATTATGTAAAACTAACTGTAGATCAGAAATTCTTTATGAATTCTCTATGAATATATTTTTTTACCTTTTTTTTTAAACTGACCTTATGATTGAGAAAGAAAAATAAGTTTCTGGTGTCTGAAAAAACACTGGAAATTATCATTCTAAAAGTTCGGTAATGGATTAACTACTTTTGAAAATAAAATGGTTATCCACTATACTTAGTATATACCACTTTTATGGGAGATTTTGTTGTAAACATCTATTGTAAAAAGCTAAACATTGTTTAAAAATTTTTTTGAAGCTCATTACCACATTTCCTTAATAAGGCTGGTTATGTATATAAGCTGAAGGAGCTTTTTAATTTTTTTATTTTAAAAATTAATTAATTAAAAGAAAGCTCTATGCTGAGTATGACGCTTGAACTCAGGGCCCTGAGATCAAGAGTTATATGCTCTATCAACTGAGCCACCCAGGCGCTCCTGAAGGCATTTTTAAAAATTTGGAACAAAACCTAAGTCTTCATTTACTTTGGAGCAGAAATGCAAGTGTTTGATGTTTAGGATGTGCTTTTCAGAATGGTACCGTAAAAATTTGTTACTGGTTAAATAGTAGTAAAGGTAGTAATGAAAAGGAAAAAAATCAGAATCATATTAGCATAATGCAACTATTTTATTTTTTTGCATTTTAGCTTGGTGCTTAAAGGGGAAAGAGTGTGCATTTTTGAATCACAAAACTGAATATGACTATCAGTTCCCACTTTCTAGCTATATATAATTGTGAAAAGTAATACTAAGTGTTTGAATTTCATTTTTTTCATGTAAAATGGGGGTTGTAATGCTACACTTAAATTATTTGAAGTTTAAGAGATCATTCTATATCATTGCATGTAGGCTTATTTTTATTTTTATTTTATTTATTTATTTATTATTTATTTTTTAATAGTTTATTGTCAGGTTGGTTTTCATATAACACCCAGTGCTCTTCACCACAAGTGCCCTCCTCCATTACCAGTCCCCCTTCAGCCCTTGGTTCGTTTTTTAGTATTCAGTAGTCTCCCATGATTTGCATCCCTCTCTTTCCCCAACTCTCTTTCCCCCTTCTCCTTCCTATGGTCCCCTGTTAGGTTTCTCCTGTTAGACCTATGAGTGCAGACATATGGTATCTGTCCTTCTCTGCCTGACTTATTTCACTTAGCATGACTCCCTAGAGGTCCATCCACTTTGCTACAAATGGCCATATTTCATTCTTTCTCATTGCCATGTAATACTCCATTGTATATATATACCACATCTTGATCCATTCATCAGGGATGGACATTTAGGCTCTTTCCATGTTTTGGCTATTGTTGACAGTGCTGCTATGAACATTGGGGTATATGTGCTCCTATGCACCAGCACTTCTGTATCCCTTGGGTAACTCCCTAGCAGGGCTATTGCTGGGTCATAGGGGAGTTCTATGGATAGTTTTTTGAGGAACCTCCACACTGTTTTCCAGAGCGGCTGTACCAGTTTACTATGTTGCTAAATTGGTGTGGTGTTTTTGATGAATATAGATTTTTAATTTCAACATATTTTTTCATTAAATTTTTTTTATTAAGGTAACATATAAAATAAAATTTACCATTATAACCATCTTTAAATGTTCAGGTCAGTACATTCACATATTGTGCCATCATTATCTCTATCGATTTCCACAACTTTTTTCCTCATCCCAAACTGAAATTCCATACGCATTAAACAATAACTTCTAATTCCTTCCTCCCTCAGTCCCTGGCAGCCACCTTTCTACTTTTCTCTGAATTTGACTACTCTAGGTACCTCATATAAAGTAGAATCATACAATATTTGTCTTTTTGTGACTGGCTTATTTCATGTTTCATTGTTTTCTAACTGCTCTGTCATTATCCATAATATGGAAGGACCAGAGTTTATTGAAGTAGTTCCTATTTGTGGGCATTTTTTAATTTCCCCAGCTTCATTGACATATAATTGACATGCAGCATTGTGTGAGTTTATGGTGTACAGTATGATGATTTGATACACTTCTATATTTATGTGAAATGATTACCACAGTAAGGTTAGTTAACATCCATCACCTCACTTAATTAACTTTTTGATGTGGTGAGAATATTTAAGATCTACTCTTTTAGTAACTTCCATAGTATACTCTTGTTAACTGTAGTTACCATGTTCTACATTAGATGTGTAGACCTTACTCATAACAGAAAGTTTGTACCCTTGACTAGCACCTCCCCATTTTCCCCACCCCACTCCCTTCCAGACACAAGTCTGCTCTGCTTGTATGGGTACAGCATTTTAAAATTTCACATATAAACAAGATTATACAGTATTTTTCTTTCTTTGGATGACTAAATTGCACTTAGCATAATATATGGACATTTGTTACTTCTGATTTTTTCAATTGCAGAGAACGTTGCTAATGGACGTTACTGTGTGAGCTTTATTTTTTTTGGTACATGTCTGGCTACTTCTCTAAGAGATATTCCTGGAAGTGGAATTACTAGGCCAAAGGGCACAGTACATTTAGGATTCTATCAGATATACCCAGTTCTCCACCTCCATCCCATGAGATATTGATGTTTTAAAATTTTTGTTTTGAATAATTTTAGATAGGTTTCAGATTGGAATAGATAAACTATTTAAATGCTTCAAAAAGAAAATTGATACAACATTGGGTATACTTTGAGAAATCTTATTCCTACACTTGGATTTCTCTGGTTTGCCTTCATAAATAATGGCATTTATTAGTTTCTTGTGTTATTTATTAGAGCAAGGGTTGGGAAACTTTTTCTTTAGTGGCCCAATGAGATATTTTACTCTGTTGCATGTTTCACTCTCTCTCTGTCATTGAAGCACTTTAAAAATATAAAAATTGGGGCGCCTGGGTGGCTTAGTCGGTTGAGCGTCCAGCTTTGGGTCAGGTCATGATCTCACAGTTCATGGATTCGAGCCCCGCGTCGGGCCCTGTCCTGACAGCCAGCTCAGAGCCTGGAGCCTGCTTCAGATTCTGTATTTCCCTCTCTCTCTGACCCTCCCCTGCTCTCACTGTCTCTCTCTGTCTCCCAAAAATAAATAAAAACATTAAAAAAAAGAATTAAAAAGAATCAAAATATAAAAATTATTCTTAGCTCTGGGGTCGAACAAAACTAGGACATAGCTTTAACTTGCTGACCTTTGTTCTAGAGTTGTTTATGCAGTACAGGTATGTTGAGAATATGTGTCATCAGTGTTGAAAACATTTTTATCAATCTTTGATTTATTTTAGACTTTATAGTTAGAAAGTTCTTATGATCAGGTAAATATTCACAACTGTTTTCTTCTAGTTTTTTTTTCTTTTTTTGAGATCTGGATGCATTTGTAGATATGTATACACTTGTATAAGCATCATGTAGTTCAAGGTATAGAACAGTTGTGTAACTCTTCTTAGGTAGTTCCCCAATTAGTGTAATCACTATTCTAACTTTAATCGTTATTATGTTTGCATATTCTTGAACTTCATATAAATGTGATCATATATTCTACATTCTTTTGTGCCTTCCTCCTTTCTCTCAGTGTAATGCCTGTGAGATTCAGCCCTATTGAATATTGGCATTGATCATTTATAATTTGTTAAGTCAGAAATTTGGATTTTATCACTTTAGGGCTGATGTACAGGATTATAGCACTTAGTAAATACAGTTGATGCTTTGGCAACTGCTTATCAACACACTGAATGGCTTTGAGAGTGAAGAAGTTTGGGGTGAAAAGAACAACCAGACATTTTTGTGTATTTCATGGAGGAGATAGTGGGGGCTAGATTTCAGAGAACTGTCAGTTGAAGAGAAAAGCAAATATGAGAGACTTTATGAAGAAGGAATAGAACTTAATGATAGACTTTTCTTATATCTCCTAAAAACAGACTTCTCAAATAAGACTTTGCCAAAGATTCAATGTAGAATAGGAAAAACAATGACCATCTTATGGTAAACAAATTCTTTTAAAATTGATACATGCAGTAACTTCTGATAACAGGTGTTTTATTTAGAAAAATGATTATTTTTTTCACTGTGGTTTAGTAAGTCAATGTGATTAGTTTTTACCAATTTTTAGAAGCAGTATAACTTCCTACTGTTAGGTGTTTAAAGCTTTGAACATGACGAGGCTGTTGCTTGCACTGAATCCTTAGCTTTTTAAAGATGACATTAGAAGTTTTGAAGTGATATTTCAACAGGACGCTAAGACATTTATGTGTTATCTGAAGGATAACACCTTTGGCAATATCACTGTACCTACTCTTAAGCTATTTATAGATAAAACTTGTTCAAGTTTCTCAACAGGTACCTAGAGATATGACTTTGTAGGGTAGAAACAAGAGTTTTGCTTTCTGAGCTTTGGGACAGTTTTCTTCCCAATTTAGAAACCTAAAGGAGGGTCTGATTTATAAAAATATTAATTATTAAGTATGTAATCATCTATAGCTATAGAAAACAAAACTTCAAATAGATTTGATATTTTCAGCTCGGTTGGTGTGTGTGTGCAAGCACCTGTGTGTGTGGTACTGGTGGTAACGGTGGAAATGAGTTCTAGTCTCCAGTGGCTTGTTCACGTTTTCTACCTGTGTATTTATTTTGAAATCTTTGTGAACTTCAGTTCTGTTTATTATTTTGTTCTTCTGACTTATAAAAGGAATTTTAACTGTCTTAACAATAAAGGACAAATACATTAAAACAACAGGAAAATGATGAAAGCCATTAATGAAGAATGAGAGTTAAAGGGAATGGGGTGAATGGATGGTGAAGAGCCTAGGTCCATGGTAACACATAACTGATGCCAAATAAGATATTGAAATTGAGAATAAATCTGCAGCCGAGGCAAAGAGAAAAAGAATTATAGCTTGTCTAATTTCGTATGTATCTGGTATATATCAGAAGAGATACCCTTTCCTAGCTCTAAACTGACATTTATTGTATCTTTGTAAAAGAGACCTGAGGCATAGCTGATGTGCAGTGTTTTTTCTTAGTTTGCTAAATTACAAAAGGCAGTAATTTCGAAGCAGTCTTCTACCTTCTTTATGATGCTTGATAAAAGTAAAGGCCGTTTAGTTAGATTATTTTTTTTCCCAGAAGTATTTCTCTTTTCTGGAGTATTTATTTATGCTGATATACAGTAGTTTAGGTTTGTAACTACAATTCATACAAGGATAAAGGGTAGGAAATCTAGATGACTGTGGTATTAGCATCTTTTTAAGTTATCTCTTCAGAGTATGAACAGGCTCGGGCAGCTGTGACATAGCAAGCAAGTGAAAATGTCATTAGCATGTGTCTGAATTGTTGGCATTTTATTTTGATTTCCAGGAGACGGGAAATGATTATTAAGCACCTGGTATATGTTAGGTACTATGGTAGGTTATTTGTAATTTATTCTATTTAATCTTAACAGTTCTGCAGGATTAGTATTATCCCAGTTGTATAGACGAACATAGTGATAGTGAAAGGTTAAATCATTTTTGTAGGATACATAGCTAGTAAATTGGACATAGAACACATCTTTATTCTTTAAAGTTCTTTTTCTTTCCAATCTTCTACCACACTACACAGCTTTCATACATTTTTAGATCTGAATGTTTAGAATCTGTATATTAAACATGTTTAGGTTCTGTGTATTTGTGTGTGAAATAATTCAAATGGATAGTGTATACTCTTTAAAAAAATTTTTAATGTTTCATTTATTTTTGAGACAGAGAGAGAACATGAACGGGGATGGGGCAGAGAGAGAGGGGTACACAGAATCTGAAGCAGGCGCCAGGCTCTGAGCTGTCAGCACAGAGCCTGATGCAGGGCTTGAACCCATGAACTGTGAGATCACAACCTGAGCCCAAGTCAGACGCTCAACTGACTTAGCCACCCAAGGTGCCCCTGTGCATTGTTTTTAAAAGAATACCTACCTGGAAGAATAAATATTTAGTGCCTGAAGAGACGGGTACCATATAGTGATTTGTAAAAGAATTAGTTTATAGTTTCTGTTCTTGCTGTCAAATATTTATTGAGCACTTACTTTATGCCAGGCTGTATGCTAAGTGCTTTATGTGAGTAATTTCATTTAATTCTCAGAATAGGTCAGAAATGGGTACAGAGATGTTAGGAAATTTGCCCAATGTTACATAGCTGGTCGCAGAGATAGTTGGGAATTGTAATCAGTAAGGCAAGTCTGACTCTAAAATCTGCATTGTACCTGTGCTGACGAGTAGAAATACAATGTTAGCCATAAATATGGCTACATATGTAATTTAACATTTTCTAATAGTCACAGAAAAATTTTTTTAAAAGGTGAAGTTAATTTTAATATGTTTATCAAAAATATTATTTTGACATGCAGTCAAAATGAAAACTTATTGATATATTTGGTGTTGTCTTTGAAATCTGGTGTGTAGTTTATACTTAGAGTACATCTCCATTTGGACTAGCCACATTTCAGGTATTTAATAGGCACATGTGGCTAGTGTCTACATTAGTGGACAGCTCTATATTAGTGGACTATAGTCTATAGTATACTCCTAGGAAAACAGAAGAAGTTTCCTTAAATTATTGATAGATTTTTGAAGAATAGAATTGGTTGGGGGAGAGACGGGTGGCTTTCCTTTTTTACTTTAGACCCTTTGCTCTTTTTTTTCTTAAGTGAATATTACTCTGATTTTTAAAACTGAGCAGTTTTCTAATAAATACCAATGTAAGGTGTTCACAAATGATTCAAATAAAATTCTCTACAAATCTGTGTTAAAACAATAAGGTGATGGTTTTGGCCTAGAATTTTGTGATTCAGGAGTTACCAGGGATCAATTTCTATTGCTGTAAAATGTTTGATTTTTTAAGGTGTTCTAATTAGGATGATTTTGCCAGGATGATTTAGTTAAGGAAATTACTTTCAGATAACTAAATTAGTGGATTCTGTTAAAGAAGTCATTTCCTTGATTATTCTCATAGTATTTTGTTCATGTGGTTGCTTCTGCGATAAAGTGTTACTTGTATTTCTAAGAAACTTTAATGGAGCAAACATAGAATGTAGTAGACTGAACACACGCATGTGTGCGTGTTTGTGAGAGTCTGTCTTTCTGTGGTGTTGTGGGGAGGAAGGAAGGCTGTGGGGAAAGGCAAGACTGTCCTCCAACTCTCTGTTCTAGTAACAAACTAATTTCTTTGTGTGCAATGATCTTTTCTCCAATCTATATAGTTTTGGTGAGGAGATATTGTCCAACTTCCTCTTTCCACCTTGGGAATCTCACGGAGCCTTCCTTATCTTACAGCCTTTGCCGGGCAGAACCAGTAATTGGGCACTTAACCTAAGCTGGGTTTGAAAGAGGAAAAGATTGCGGGAACTCATTGAGAATTCAGTATTTCATTTCATCTGGCTCCCCCCCCCCCAAGAATAAGATGATGATAGGGAAAGAAATACAGCCTTTAAATAGATTCTTAGCAATATTATTATCTTTATATTAGTTTTTTAATATGCACAGTCACCTAAACAGAATTCCTCCTTTTTTAAAAACGTTTATTTATTTTGAGAAGGAGAAAGAGCAGGGGAGGGGCACAGAGAGGGAAAGAGAGGATCCCCAGCAGGCTCTGCACTGCTAGTGCAGAACCCGAGGTGGGGCTTGTACTCATGAATTGTGAGATCATGACCTGAGCACCAGACATCGGCTGCTTAACTGACAGAGCCACCCAGGTGCCCAGGGAATTCCTTTGTTAATTTGTAAAAGCAGAGGGAACCCCTTACTAGTCACTGTTGGGATATAATCAGTAGCTACCTACTTAATATCAGAAAGTGTTCCTTATATTAGATTGAATTATATGTAATTTAGGTACAAAAGTTGTGCTTTAGAAAAAATGAGCTTCATTCCATAGTACATATAAAACTGTAATTTAATAAGGTGTTTATACCCCGACCCTCATACCTTATGAGTAGACAGTTTCATTTTTCTTAGATTGCACTCTCCCTTTTGATTATAAGTGGCCAGATACTGTTATTTAAAAAATAGATTTATTATATTTTAAAAATTCAAAATGATGTATTCTTACTTTAAACAAAATAGAAAATAATTAAGTGTTCACAATAAAATTTCATGTTTTCACCTTCCCATTCTCCAGAAATAATTGCCTTTTTTTTTTAATCCAAAGAAAAGTATATATGCTTTTGGTTTTTTTCCTGATTATATGAAGGAGTATTTTATATTTACTTTTCAGTGTTTATTTTCCTTAGAAAGAAAAAAATTGTCTTCTTTAGTAAGTAGAGCATGTCAATTTTTGTAATAACTGCTAATTGTATTGTTTGTTTTTGATGTCATTTCTTTTTATTTTGAAAGATCTCTGCACTTTTCTGTCCCTTCACCCCAGTATGATTTAAGTCCTTGACTGGTTTCACTTCTGCCTTAGCTTTTACGTCTTTTAAACTGAGTAGACCAGTTCTTACAGAGATAGAACTAAGACTTATCTATATAGACGACTTCTTTGCAGATGGTTAGAATTTTTGGCCTGGAAAAATAGAAGCCCTTATCCTTTCTCCTTTGTTATTAATGACAGATGTGTCTTCATTCTGTTTTATATTATTGTTTCTCTCTGAATTTCTTATGTTTAAATTGCTTAGCTAGAGCTTTACCAATAAAATTCCAAAGAGGTCCTTCAGTTTTGTTGCCCTGTTTGCTAAAAAGAGATGAAGGTAGTACTAATGGAAGAAATAGGTTTTAAGTTGCCTTTCTAGTTTATATGGAATTGTACCCCTGAAGGCACTACAACTTTATTGAACTCCTAAATGAGAAGGTAAAAATGCCTTCATTTAATTGTCTCCCCCTTTAGGTTAAGTTAGGTGTTTATATGTTTTGTAAATCACCTTTAATTACCATGAACATAAATTACTGTTTTCAAAAGCCCCTCTGCCTTCCCCCCCATAAGCATGTCATTTAAAAGTTTAAAATGAATCACACATTTTTGCCTAGACACAAATTGCCAATATAAAACTGTCTTTGATTGTATCCTAAAATAATGGAGTTTTTTCTTTGGGTCCTGTAATTTTCTTTTTCAGCAGTATTTATTAAATTAATCTAGTATTGGATTGCAGTAAACAAACTGACCAAAAAACATATGTTTTCTTTGTTTCTTTGGTTCAAATTCAATGGATTAAGCAATTATGCAGTGGTTCTCATCTACATATACAATGCATTCTAATAACCAACTTCTGTTTACTGTGGAAAATATTGTAGCAGTTGGAAACTTCCTGCTACTTTGCATTGTAATATTGTCTGAAGCTACTATTTAATATACTGCTATTTACTGTTTAATTGCTTAAACATATTGTCATATTCATGGTGGTCTTATATCTGCTTTAGGTGCTTGAGGCATTCTTATTTTTTTCTTCAGAGTCTTTTCTGACTGCTTTAGAGGTCTTGTTTCCAGTTCTTTCTGCTCAAAATAGTCAACTACATGGATTCTTTTAAAAGCTTCTCTCTCACTGAGTTAAAATTACTCAGGATGTGAGGGCAACTTCTAAGGTTCTGGAGAGTCTCTTGATCTTTAAGCTGCAAACTTTGAACCACGTTTTTCTTAGTTGTCAGAACACTGTCATTATGTTAAGTTAAAAATGTAAGTATTGAGACTGATTTGGTTTTGAAAACCAGTGCAGTCATTGTTACACTTAAGTTTCATGAATGAAATCAGATGAGCACTTGTGTTTTATTACAGTTGAGTCTTCAATTTCCCTATAACTTGTCCTTTGCAGAGTTTACATTGACACCTTTAAACCACCCATTGCATGCCAGATACAGTATTTCTACATCAGTGACTTATAATTTTGATCTTATGGGTTGGCAGTGCTACTTGCCAGCCTGGGCAGTTGAAGGAGAGGCAGGCTTGCTAGGACTAAGGACTACATACAGACTGTGTAGCAGCACTGGTATTTTATAACCAGAGATTTCCTCTTCTCTCCTTTGGAAGGGTTATGGTGTCCCTCAGAAACCCAGAGTAGCCATGAGTCTGGAACTTATTTGTCTGGGTCTGTGATGTGTCCTTCCTGATCCATCTTTCCCTCTTCGCAACTTACTGCTGTCCTTACTCCCGTCTGTGGGAGGGAAGAGGGAGCATTGCCTGCCTGATCTGGACTTGACTGACTCAACTCTTGCCATAGGACCTAAAGAAGATCCCATTGTACACCAGACCTTGAGATATTTCACACTTCACTCACTGAGGAGTTGGGCTGGGGAAGGTGGTTTTATTCCGCTTCCCTTATACCTGAGCTGATGGACAACTGTATCCACCTTCTGTACAGACCAGTTGTGAAGGTCTCCTCTCACTTGCCAGGTTGTCAGATGGATGGAACTGAAAGTATGGATTATATACCAATTTACAGTCTTTTGGGAATAGCATTTTCCTTTACCTCCCAACTAAATTTATTATTCCCATTTTAATAAAGCATTAGTGTGAAAGTGCAGGGGATTGCAAAAATTCCATCCATTTTTTAAATTTTTATTTTCATCTTGGTATATACAAGCTGAGTTCTGATTTGTGTATTATGGGTAACATGTTTGGGAAAGAACTCTTAATTAAAATTACATTAAATATGATTTTTAAAAACATGGAGACTGAGTTATATTGGGGATTACAGTCAGACCAAGGATTGATGTCTCACTTTTAAAGAACTGAGGAAAAAATAAGCAACACTAAGGAAATGTACTTTAGGTAATAATTTTAAATGTAGAACCACAGTCTTACCACCATTGCACCATTTTAGATATGATCTGCTGTTTATAAACTCATGGTTGCAGTGATAGGAAAGAATTAATTGAGTAATGGGGAGGGAATTTGTTGAGTTAGGGGCCAGGTACTTTACAGTAATAACATTTGATTCTCCTGGTAGATTTTATTACCCCATTTTGGAAATGAGGAAACTGTGTCTCAGAGGGTTTAAATAACTTGTCAGAAATCACACAGTTACTGAGTGGCAGAATACGGATTTTTACAAAACCCATACTTTAACTGCTGCATTCTATTTATGTCCTAAAAGTATTTTACTAACATATCAGAAGACATTCTTTTTGTTTTAGAATAGCCTTAATATTAATAATAATTTTTAATGGGAGAATAATGTGTTAGCGATCTACAGTTTATCATTTCTTAAATATTAGAATATGTTTTCAGTTGTTTTGCTATGATAGCTTTTAAGTGAGTGATTTTACTTATGGGCCTTTTTGCCTCTATTGTATTATTTTCTTAAGAAATACTAGAAATTAATGAATCAAAAGAGTCACTTCTTTTGCACTTTACTTCTTGCTAGACATTTTTGAAAGGGTTTCTTGGATTTGTTTTTGTAGAAATTACCTTATTCAACCAACTGTAAATTTAAACATTACAGTATATACTGGGAACAACTTAAAGTGTACATATATTGATGAAATCAGATTACATAGTAATATACTTACCCTATGGAAGCATAGGGCAAGAGCTGGGTGATTTTCATAAGGTAACAGTTGGAGAATCCCCAAAGAGTGTGACGTCCTAGTTAGACAGTTGTTGGAAAAAATGAAGTAGACTCAATGCTATGGGTGATGATTCGTTTGTAGCTGGTTTGCTATATGCTTTAAGGTTTTATAGCTGATCTCTTGAGTTAAAGTTGATGTAATTTAAGACCCGACTATAATTTGAATTTGAATCCTTCTTTGTTATAATCCCTTTCTGTTCTTTTTGTCAGCCCTTCTTTGCTACCATTGTGATTCATGGATGAGAATTTAAAAGTTTGCTTTATTTGATTTAAGAAGCATTATGATACTGGCCTACTTTACTTGCATATGGAAGGTTTATATTGAGTATTTACATAGAAGGATTACTATGTTATAAGCAACACTATGTCTTTTCAGTAAATGAGTTGGATAATATTTTACTAGGATATCTAAAAAAAGGAAGCAAGGCTAATGTTATTTCAGATAGTATACTTATACTTGATGTCTGTGAAAATGTGTACACATTCATGTATTGTATTTCCATTTCATTTTTGATAACTGCCCCATACCAGCTAAAGGCAGAATGGTAGCTAACCTTTACTGGAGTGATGATGATATATCCCTTGACAGCTGGTGAAAGGAACCATTTTGACCAACATTTTCCCATTTTTCCATCATCTCCTTTCTTTATCTTTACATGACATGAATAATAACAAGTACTATTACCAGAAGCTTTATTTATTGAAGATTTATATGTTGCAGGCAGTATCTAAAGGCTTTATCATTACATCTGTGACCACATTTACTCTTTGACCTGATTTACATGAAGTAGGCATTACTGTTCTCATTTTACATACTAGAGAAACAATTTCGGAGGTTAAGTAGCTCACGTTAGTAGATGGGCACACTGGGAGTTGAATCTGGGCTCTTACTTAAAGCCCTTCCTTTTAACTACTAACTCTCATATATTATGTGCATTTTTTAGTTAATTGACTATAACATTCATGGTCCATGTTATAAGTCTTTAGTCTCTTTTACCGTAGAACTCATAACTTCAACAAAATTCTTTTTTTTTTTTTTAACCTAAAGTTGTCATGGTAATTACTTTGATGTTCACAAGCACTTCTAGGGATAGAGTTCAGAGGGAAAGAGAGATCATGTTCAGTCAGAGAAGTTGTAATTTTGTTTGGTTTTTAAAGATAGATATTTTCTGTAGATCTCTTTGAAGGCAGTTTATGTATAATGAGGGAAATACAGCTTTCTTTAGAAAATAGATGCTTGCTGTTAGTTAGCATCAGTTTATCAGTATTTTATCTGGAATTTTAAAAAAAGTTACAGGAGCTTATTTTTACCAAATAGGGATTCCATTGATTTAGGCTTTTTCCTCCCTCTTGGGTGTGTGGGTGGGATTATATTGACTTTTTCCTAGGATAAAGTTGGCACAGTAATGAGTGGTTTATTAGCATCCTTTACAGGTTGATAATGATACTTTTTGGATCATAATAAATACTTAGTATGTTTAAACTTATGGCATTTATTATCCTTACTGATATTCAAGTTGTACCATCTTTGGCCAAGGGAGCCTCTTCAAGTTGGCTCCTGACCTTGGTTCATACCACACCAGTGGTCTTTGATAGCTTTATGCTATCTGGCATGACATGAAGGATGTTCGTGGCTTATCTTTTTCATCCTGCCCCAAGCCAAGTATCTCTTGTATCTCTGGTTCCTTTTCCTAACTGCCATAATCTTTTTCAGGCAACTGTCTCTCTTTATAGCCCCTAGAGAAATTCATTTTTAAAAAAAAGAATGCATCTTCTCAGCCACCTTCACTCACCTGGAAAAGTGGAATAAGATCTTAAAAGGAGTTGGGATTAGTAACCTCTAAGGCAGCAGTTCTCAACCTTTTAGGCCTCCAGACTTTTAGATTCTGAAAATTATTAAGGCCTCCCCAAAACTTGTGCTTATCAGGTTAATATCAATCAATATTTACCATGTTAGAAATTAAATCTAAGATTAAAAAATTATTTTTTCTTAATGCATAATGAAATAAGTATGGTAAACCCATTATGTTAACATATTTTTGAAAACTAATTATAGTTTCTAAAGCAAAAATATGTAATAAGAAAAGTAGGATTGTTTTATATTTTGTAAATTTCTTTAATATCTGGTAGAAGATAGCTGAATCATCGTATTTGCTTATGCATTTAATCTTTTGCATTATGTTGTTTTTGTTGAGCCACGTGAAGAAAATCTGGCTTTGTAGATACGTGGTTGGAAAAAGGAAGAGTATTTTAATAAACTTTTCAGTATTTAATAACCTTTGAATATTATTCTTCAGTCCTACATCCAAACTTGACAAATAGAAGTTTCTTAAAAGTTAATGCATGTAGAATCTGCATCTATAGCAGCGGACTTTTTGTACTTGGTTACTTAAAGTCTGTTGGTGTATATTGTGCTTTGAGTGGCTCTTCCACGTGGACCATGCGTATGCACTTAGTGATTTGGGAAATACTGATTCTCAGTGGGTGATACAGATCTTCCAAATCTTGACATGTTTTTATTATACAATATTAAAAAATCACATTGATTAATATCACCACAGTTCTCAAGAAAAGTCTGTAAATATTGGGAAGCTCTCATTCTCATGGTGGCAGATACAAGTTTTCCAAAATTCTAATTTTTACTTAAAAGCTGGATTTTATCACTTAGAATAAAATGGCTGGCATATACCAAAGATTAAGTAACCATGGGTTCAGTGTTGCTTGTTCTTCAAGTAGAAATGATATTTTACCCAAAAAGTGGTTAGTGATTCAAATGCTTTTCTTGACAACTATTGTACTTAGGTATGCAGCGCAAGTGTTTTGTTTGTACTTTTATCTCCTTGCCCAGCATTTAAAAAAGATATGTGTACAAAGATTGAGATTTAATAAAATTAATAATTTTTACTGTCTCATTAAGGACATTTTTTTAAGCGAAGCTTGATTGGTGTGTGTCTGTATGTGTGTGTGCACCTGCACACACATAGTACAATGGCTGCTAGTACAGTTTGGAATCATTACGTTGACTCATGCTAAGATCCTGGCAGTTTTTGCTACCGACTTTGTATCCTGACTGCAAACATCAACATAGCAAGAAAGGCAAATAACATTATAGTGTTAATTATCAAATAATGTTTTGATCTTGTAAACTCCCCAAGGTTCCATGGACCACACTTTGATAACTGCTGTTCTAAGTTCTTTGAAAATTCTCAGAAGTCTTGGTTCATCTTTATGAATTCGCCTTTCTCATCTTCTGTTAATACAACCTGGATTTCTTCAAGTTCCACTATTCCAGCGAATGAAAATAATTTATTACTTAATTTTGCCATTTTATTTTGTAAGCATTGCATACAAAGGCTCACTGCAAATGTGCAATGCTTTCGCCTGCAAGGTCATTTGAGATGATTTCAAATAATAGATATACTGCATGTTTCAGGTACCTTTCTTACAGATGAACATTTGGCTAGAACACATAAATAAGTTGAGTGTTGCATATGTAACCCAGAATTGTTGAAATGTGAGTTTTAGAGGTAATTCAGTATTCCTGGGTTGTGTTAATATGACTGTGAGGTAAGTTGTAGATCACACACTATTTATTTTTTCCTCATCTTTTAGTGACTTAATTCTATTCTTGTCCATTCTCAATTATTGTTCTTTGAACTAGAACAGTTAAATCATTTAAGACAAATAAGGATCCTTTGTGCTTAGGATTATTTGGGAGTGGGGGAGTGGGAAGAATCCTTTAAACATAATCCATGCCTCATCAAAGCAGTTTTTTTTTTTCTGTAATTAGTTCTTGGAGTGGAGGATGTGGTAGTGAGTACCTGTGTCTAAATTTTTTTTAATGTTTTAAAATTTATTTTTGACAGAGAGAGAGAGACACAGTGTGAGCAGGGGAGGGGCAGAGAGAGAGATGGAAACACAGAATCTGAAGCAGGCTCCAGGCTCTGAGCTGTCCACGCAGAGCCCTATGCGGGGCTCGAACTTGTGAACCCCGAGATCATGAGAGCTAAAGTCGACCACTTAACTGAGCCACCCAGGCGCCCCTCAAATTTTTAAGTTTTATTTCATTTGGACTTTGCATTATTCTATTTTAAAAAACAACATAGCTTCTAGTGTTTTATTACAAGTTTAGATCCTTAGATTAGGGTGGCGGCTGTAGTGTGGAGTGCCAGCCATTTGGGACACTGTCTTTGTTTCATTTTTTAACATCAGTGAGAAAATACCTCTAACACTGTTGGCTAAATAAAGCCTAATGAGCTTGGGTATGTGTTTGCTTTTTTTTTTTTTTTTTTTTTTTTTAGTTTTTTTTAATGTTTTATTTATTTTTGAGAGAGAGAGACAGCGTGAGCAGGGGAGGGTCAGAGAGAGAGAGGGAGACACAGAATCCAAACTAGCTGTCAGCACAGAGCCTAATGTGGGGCTCGAACCCACGAACTTTGAGATCATGACCTGAGCCAAAGTCAGATGCTTAACTAACTGAGCCACCCAGGCGCCCCTGTGTTTGCTCTTCTAGGGGAGATTTTCTCCAGCACTAATAGTGCCCAGATACCAATAAATACAGATAGATTTTTAAAAATGCTTGAAATATTTTAACCTAAATTGCTAACTATGAAATACATTGACAGTATGTCAACACATTGGCAATATATTAATACATCATCTCACATAGACAGTTTTAGCCCGGATTCGATCTTAGTTTGTCTGCCTCATTTTCACCTTTTTAATGTTGAGAATATTATATTTCCCTGTGTAAGAAGTCTTTCAGCAGTTCAAAGATTAAAGCAGATATTCTGGTAAGATATTATGAAATTGTTGATTATGAGAAATTTAAGAGCTTCATTCAGTATTTTCTTTTTATGAGCCACCTGTTGTTGCCTCATGTGCAGAGTGTATACATTTGAATAAAGTGCTCATCACTTGTCAGCCATCAGTGGCAGCATAGAGATTATTTGTGGTACTTGCTTTGCAAGAAGTTCTTTTGTATTTGTGACATCAGCTTTGTTTTATACAATTAAAGTATTACACGCTAGAATAATCTAAATTGCAACCACTAAATGGTGATGTAGTTCTTGCCTTGAGCTGAATTTGTTTACTGAGTGTGTGAAGCTATTGACTACTATTAAACATGACAGTTTCATAAAAATTTCCCCTTTACTTTGGTAGCAAATAAAGTTGGTTATATTATTAAAGTTTTCTCAATTTAAAAATTTGCCTTCAATAAATGTTCCATTAAGAGATAAAATGTAGAAAACCACACATGTGTGGAAAATCTTTCAATTATACGACTTGATTTCCAAATGAAGTTTAATACTCCTAACATGATATTTTCATGATCACTTTAATAATATTATTCTAATTTTTAAATTCCCAGTTAAAAGCATTTTGCAGTCATTTTAATTCATTTCCTTCTGTTAAAAAGGAACAAAGTACAACTGTTTGATTAAGACTTAAGATTGATATCAGGATAAATATTTAGACTGTTTGATAATTTCTTTTATACTTAAGGTAATATTAACTCTAACACAGCAATCGGGGAGCTTAGAGAACTTTACCAGTGGATTTTAAGTAATTTTTTCCCCTTTGGTTTCTTGTTAAATAATCCTGGTTATAATTTATTTAAATCAGTTAATAGCACTAATATATTGACATTATTTAATTGACAAGTATTTTCTCTAGATAATTTTTTTCAGTGAACAGAATTCAGAATTAATAGAATAAAATTACTTAATGCAGATTTATCTTGTACTTTATAAAAAACCTTAGGAATGTCACTCACTATTCACTTTTTATTTTAGTAATAAGTAAGAGGTAAAAGTATATATATTTTCCAAGGTAGCCAGTGGTATATCTCTGCATATAGTTGGCTTGCTATACTTTGACAATAGTTTGTATACAGAAACTCGGTGTGAGTTCAGTGATTCAAAAGCAGAAATCCACTTACAAATAAGGCTTTTTTGTTCTTTTCAGAAATAGTCCCAGTTTAAATGGGAACTTTATATTTGCAGGAGCAAAATTTGGAGTTTCATTTGCACTGCTTAGTGGCTGTGATATGACTGATATAATATAGTGGACATTAGTGTATAAGTAAATGATTAGATGAGTCATAAGATGGAACATCTGCCTCAGAAGGCCTTTCAGACAGCAGAAGTTCTGTTGTTGAAGTCTCTAATCAGTGCATCTGTCCCTGAGACTTCAGTTGGTGGAAGGATAGTTTCCTATTTTGGATTAGTTACTATATGAAGATAGCATATTAAAAATTTTTTTTTCATGCATGCAACTGGAAAATTTGGGCTTGTGATATCTGAATAAAAAAATTACAGTATTTTTGAGCATAATAATAAGGGATAGCAAAAATTTATAAACTTTTACCATTACATGCCTTATTATGGTTATTTATGGTAGGATTTTACATTAGAAACTCATAGATGCTTACCAAAGGAAATTTTCTTGTAAATACTGATGTTACAACTGGAGAGAAATACAGATGGAGGCTGAAACACAGCAGGATTCAGATAGGATATTTAACTAAAACAGAAACTTATATTTTGGGTCACTTCTGAACTGGAACATTCCTATAGTTTTAAAATTGCTACCAGAGAGAATAGAGGGTGGGGTAGGGAGGAGTAACAATAGCAGTAACCTCAAACCCACCCCAACTCCTAACTAAATACAAGGTATACCTTGGAAATAAAAGGAATATCACAGTTAAGTGAGTCAAATGAACTTTTTGGTTTCCCAGTGCATATAAAAGTTATTTTTAAAAAGCAAAAATGAACTGTTAGGATCTCATCAAAATAAAAAGCTTCTGCACAGCAAGGGAAACAATCAGCAAAACTAAAAACCAGCCGATGGAATGGGAGAAGATATTTGCAAACGACCTATCAGATAAAGGGTTAATATCCAAAATCTACAAAGAACTTAACCAAACTCAACACTGAGAAAACAAATAATCTAGTGAAGAAACGGGCAAAAGGCATGAATAGACACGTCTCCAAAGACGACATCCAGATGGCCAACAGACATATGAAAAAATGCTCAACATCACTCATCATCGGGGAAATATAAATCAAAATCACAGTGAGATACCACCTCACACCTGTTAGGATGGCTAATATCAACAACTTGGGCAACAACAGATGTTGGCGAGGATGCAGAGAAAGAGGATCTCTTTTGAGCTGCTGATGGGAATGCACACTGATGCAGCCACTCTGGAAAACAGTATGGAGGTTCCTCAAAAAAATTAAAAATAGAACTATCCTATGACCCAGCAGTTGCACTGCTAGTTATTTATCCAAAGATATAGGGGTGCTGATTCAAAGGGCCACATGCACCCTAATGTTTATAGCAGCACTATCAGTAATAGCCAAAGTATGGAAAGAGCCCAAATGTCCATCGATGGATGAATGGCTAAAGAAGATGTGATATACACACACACACACACACACACACAGTGGAGTGTTACTCGACAATCAAAAAGAATGACATCTTGCCATTTGCAACTACATGATTGGAAGGAGAGGGTATTATGCTAAGTGAAATTAGTCAGAGAAAGACAAATATATGACTTCACTCATATGAAGACTTTTAGATATGAAACAGATTAACATAAGGGAAGGGAAGCTAAAAGAGTATAAAAACAGGGAGGGGGACATAAAACATAAGAGACTCTTAAATATGAGAACAAACAGAGGGTTGGTTAATGGAGGGGTTGTGGGAAGCCAGATGAGCTAAACGGGAAAGGGGCATTAAGGAATCTACTAATGAAATCATTGTTGCACTATATGCTAAATAACTTGGATGTAAATTTAAAAGGAAAAAAATACAATCCATCCAGTTTTTTAAAAATAGTTTATTGTCAAATTGGTTTCCATACAACACCCAGTGCTCTTCCCCACAAGTGCCCTCCTCCATCACCACCACCTCTTTTCCCCCTTCCCCCTTCCCCTTAAACCCTCAGTTCATTTTCAGTATTCAGTAGTCTCTCAAGTTTTGCGTCCCTCTCTCTCCCCAACTCTATTTCCCTCTTCCCCTCCCCCTGGTCCTCCATTAGGTTTCTTCTGTTCTCCTGTTACACCTATGAGTGCAAACATACGGTCTGCCTGACTTATTTCACTTAGCATGACTCCCTAGAGGTCCATCCACTTTGCTACAAATGGCCATACTTCATTCTTTCTCATTGCCATGTAGTATTCCATTGTATATATATGTATACCACATCTTCTTGATCCACTCATCAGGTGATGGACATTTAGGCTCTTTCCATGTTTTGGCTATTGTTGACAGTGCTGCTATGAACATTGGGGTACATGTGCTCCTATGCATCAGCACTTCTGTATTCCTTGGGTAAATCCCTAGCAGTGCTATTGCTGGGTCGTAAGGGAGTTCTATTGATAGTTTTTTGAGGAACCTCCACACTGTTTTCCAGAGCGACTGCACCAGTTTACATTCCCACCAACAGTGTAGGAGGGTGCCCGTCTCTCCACACCCATGCCAGCACCTGTAATCTCTTGATTTGTCCATTTTAGCCACTCTGA
>NC_043702.1:56413792-56466012 GCF_006229205.1 Suricata suricatta
CTTTTTATCTTGATGAGGTCCCAAGAGTTCAGTTTTGCTTTCATTTCCCTTGCCTTTGGGGATGTGTCGATTAGGAAATTGCTGTGGTTGAGGTCAGGGAGGTTGTTTCCTACTTTCTCCTCGAGGGTTTTGATGGTTTCCTGTTCCATCCAGGTTTCTACACTTGAAGAATACAGAGCCAGATAAGTGAGACACAACAAAAACTCCTCAAATTTCATTGAGGGATCACTAATAAAGATGTTTAAAATATGTAAAAATGACAAAAAATTATGTTTACCCTGTACTTGAAGTCTGTTAAGTGTAAAGGCCGTATATTTATAAAAAGTATACATACTTTAATTAAAAATACCTTCTTGCTAAAAAATGTAAACCATCACCTCAACTTTCAGCAAGTTGTAATCTTTTTGCTGGTGGAGGGTCTTGCCTCTGTGTTGATTGTTGCTGACTGATCAGGGTAGTGGTTGGTGAAGGTTGGGGTGGCTCTGGTCATTTCAGAATAAAAGAACAGTGAAGTTTTCCCCTTGATTGACTCTTCCTTTCATAAGTGATTTCTCTGTAACTGTTTGATAGAATTTTATCCATAGTAGAACTTCTTTCAAAGCCAGAATCAATCCTCTCAAATGCTGCTGCTTTATTAACTGAATAGATGTGGTGTTCTAAATCTTTTGTTGTCATTTTACAGTCTTCCCACCATCTTTACCAGGAATAGATTACATCTCAGTAAACCACCTTTGCTCATTCATAAGAAGTAACTCCTCATCTGTTCAGGTTTTATTATGAGATTGTAGCAATTCAGTCATATCTTCAGGTATCACTTCTAATTCTATTTTTCTTGCTATTTCCACCACTGCTATTCTTTTCTCCACCAAAGCCATCCTTAAGTCATCCATGAAGGCTGGAATCAACTTCCAAACTTCTGTTAATGTTGATATTTTGACCTCTCCCCATGAATCATGAATGTTCTTGATTGCATCTGGTATGGTGAATCCTTTCCAGAAGGTTTTCAGTTTACTTTGCCCAGATCCTTTAGAGGAATCACTGTCTATGGCAGTGATTTCATAATGTATTTCTTAAATAAGAAGACTTGAAAGTCAAAATTCTTCCTTGATCCATGGGTTGCAGAATGGATGTTATGTTAACAGGCATGAAAACAGTATCAATTTTGTTGTACATTTCCAAAAGAGATCTTAGGTGACTAGGTACAATGTCAATGAAAGGAATCTTTTTTTCTGAGCAGTAGGTCTTAACAGTGGGCTTGAAAGAGTCAGTAAATCATACTGTAAACAGATATGCTGTCATCCAGGCTTTATGTTTCATTTATAAAGCACAGGTAGAGTTGATTGAGCATAACTCTTAAGGTTCCTAGGATTTTCAGGATCATTGGTGAACACTGGATTCAGTTAAAAGTCACTAGCAGTATTAGTCCCTAATAAGAGAAATATATTCTTCTTTGAAACTTGTAAGCCAGTCATGGACTTCTCTTATAGATATGAAAGTCCTAGATGGCATCTTTATCCAATATAAAGCTGCTTCATCTATATTGAAAACTTGTTTAGAGTTGTCATTTTCATTCACATTCTTAGCTAGATTTTCTAGATAACTTGCCTTAGCCCTTGCTGCTTCATATTTAGGTTATGGAGACAGCGTCTTTCCTTAAGCCTTATTAACCAACCTTTGTTAGCTTCTAACTTTTCTTCCTCACCTCTCAGCCTTTGTAAATTGAAGAGAGTTAGGGCTTTGCTCAAGACTTAAGAGAATGTTATAGCTGGTTTGACCTTCTATCTCTATAATTAAAACTTTGCCTAAATTAGCAAAAAGCCTCTTTCACTTACCATTTGTGTGTTTACTGTAGTAGCACTTCTAATTTCCTTCATGAACCTTTCCTTTGCATTCACAGCTTGGCTAACTGCTTGGCACAGGAGGCCCACCTTTTGGCCTTTCTTGGCTTTTGACACTCCTTCCCTAAGCTTAACCATTTCTAGCTTTGGATGTAATGTAAGAGAGATGCAACTCTTCTTGTCCCTCAAACACTTAGAGACCATTGTAGGGTTTTTAATTGGCTTCATTTCAATATTGCTGTGTTTCAGAAAATAGGGGCTCCCAAGGAGGAGGAGTGACACCAGGGAATGGCCAGTCAGTGAAGTAGTCAGAACACAGAATATTTATTGAGAATTTCCTGCCCTGTATAGGTACAGTTTGTGGTGCCCCAAATGTTGCAGCAGTAACATGAAACGTCACTGGTCACAGATCACCGTAACCATTATAATAATAATGAAAAATTTACAAATACTGCAAGAATTGCCAAAACGTGACACAAAGACACAAAATGAGCAAATGCTGCTGGAAAAATGGCAGCAATAGACTTGTTCAACGTGAGATTGTTTTTACGTTTATAAAAAACACAGTATCTGCGAAGTATAATAAAACAGGGTACGTGCAAATGTTCCCTAGAGGCCTCAGAGAAGAAAAAGCTGGTCTCTTTTTTAGCATAAGAACTACCTTGGGGCACTTGGGTGGTTCTGTCAATTGAGCATCTGACTCGATTTCAATTCAGGTCATGATCTTGCAGTTTGTGAGTTGGGTTCGTGCTGATAGCATGGAGCCTGCTTGGGGCTCTCCCTCTCCCTCTCTTTCTGCCCCTCCCTTTCTCTGCCCCTCCCCAACTCCTCCTGTGCATGTGCACACATGCAGGCTCTCTCTCAAAATAAATAAACACATATATAAAAAAACTACTTACCTTAACCCCTGCTATTTTACACAAGATGTTCACCTTTCAATAGAAAAATCACAAGGCATACCTAAAGGCAAGAAAAAATATACTCAGGATAAAAAACAGTTATTGGAACTAATCTCAGATAAGACACAGATATTAAAACTATCTGAAAGGGAATTTAAAATAACTGTGATTAACATGTTAAAGACTAACAGAAAAGGTGAACAATATGCATGATCATATGGGTAATTTCAGCAGAGATGGGAAAATAGTCACATGGAAATACTCTTAATGAAAAACACAGTAACAAGAGCACCTGGCTGGTTCAGTCATTGGGAGCACATGACTCTTGATCTCAGGATCCTTAATCTCAGGATTGTGAGTTCAAACCCCAATGTTGGGCATGGAGCCTACTTAAAAGCAAACAAAATGGGAACAGATAAAAGAATGCCTTGAGTAGTCTCACTAGTAGATTCCACACAGCCAAGGAAAGAATCAGTGAACTTTAAGATAGGTCAATAGAAATGACCAAAACTGAAAACAAAGAGAAGAAAACTTAAGAAAGAAAAAAAGAATATTCAAGAACAGTAGGAAAACATCCGAAGATCTAACATATGTATGCCTGAAATGCCAGGAGATAAACAGAGAATGAAAGATATATCTTAGGAAATAATGACTAGGAATTTTCAAAAAATAATGAGACATAAAACCACAGGTTTGAGAAGTACAGAGAAAAACAACCTGTGTACAGAACACACACACACAACACACACACCATATTCATGCTGTTGAAAACAGAATTCAAAAGAGAAAATTTGAAAGGCACCCAGAGAAAAAAGAGATATACAAAGAACAAAGATAGGAATTTTGTCCTATGGCTGACTTTTCTTAAGTAACTATGGAAGCCAAAAGACAGTGGAGTGACATTTTTAAAGTGCTGAATTGAAGAAAAACTGTCAGCCTAGAAATACATATGAAAAATCTTTTGAAAATAAAGGAGACCTAGTTTTCCTTAGGCAAACAAAAACTAGGCATTCATTGCCAGCACACCAACCTTATAAGAAATGTGAAAGCAAGTTCCTCAGGCAGAATGAATAAGGTCTGCACAAACTTAGATTTTTAAGTTTTTCTGAAAGAAAGGTCAGCAAGCTTTTTATATAAATAGTGTGAGATAATACAAATTTAGGCTTTGAGAACTATACGGTCTGTTTTCTTCTACCCAATTCCATGGTTATAGTGTGAAATATCCAAATGCACATGCATAGCTGTGTTCCAATAAAACTTTTTCATAAAAAAATTTTTTATGTTAATTTGTTTTTGAGACAGAAACAGAGTATGAGTGGGGGAGGGGCAGAGAGAGAGGGAGACACAGAATCCAAAGCAGGCTCCAGGCTTTGAGCTCTCTGAACAGAGCCCTACGCGGGGCTCGAACCCACAAACCATGAGATCATAACCTGAGCCAAAATTGGATGCTTAACCGACTGAGCCACAACGTGCCCCTAAAACTCTTTTTCTAAAAACAGGTGAAGGGCTAGATTTGGCCCATGAGCCCCCCTTGCTTTAAAGATAATTGTCTGAAGCAAAAATAGTAGCAATGTACTATGTGTTTATGATGTATATAAGAGTAAAAGATGAGAACATGGTGTATATAAGAGTAAAAGATGAGAACAATTGCATAAAAATGGAAGAGAGTAATTGGAAATATATTACTATAATGTCCTTATACCACCCATAAAATGGTATGGTATTATTGAAAATGTATATTGTAAACCTTTGGACAGCACTAAAAGTTTTGCAAAAGGAGCATAAATAATAAATATATAGAGGCAATAAAATGGAATTCTGAAAAAAAATCCTCAGCACAAGGCAAATTAGAGGAAGAAAGAAGTAAAGAATAGATGGAACAAATAGAAAACAACCAGCATATGATCATATCAGTAATCACAGTAAATGTAGATGATTTAAATCAGGGATTGGCAAAGTATTTCCATGTAGTTTCATTTGTTTGTGTATGTTTGCTGTGATCAGGAGAGCTTCTGGACATCTAGGGCATCTAATTTAGGCACTCCCAGATATGCGTGATGAGGGATTCCACTGTCTCACAGTGGTACCCACCAGTTAATGGTAACTTACTTTCAAGGAATAATTTTCTTCTAAGGGAACAAATTAAGGGCACATTATATTTAAAACTTTAAAACTTTATTAAAAAAATTTTTTTAACGTTTTATTTATTTTTGATACAGAGAGAGACAGAGCATGAGAGGGGGAGGGGCAGAGAGAGAAGGAGACACAGAACCGGAAGCAGGCTCCAGGCTCTGAGCTAGCTGTCAGCACAGAGCCTGACGCAGGACTCGAACCCATAAACGTGAGATCTGACCTGAGCCGAAGTCGGAGGCTTAGCCGACTGAGCCACCCAGGTGCCCCAAAACTTTACTTTAAAAATACCGTTCTGAAATATAGGAAAAAGCATTATGTAAACATCCATTGGCACTTTTCTGTCTTACATGTTTCCTAAATGACATCGGATCTTTTTAATATAGGAGGTTTTCAAAATTCATTTGTGAAATAAAATTTGTTACCAGTGCACTTTTTCCCTGGGAATTCTGCAGAGTGTACTGTAGTAGAAGTGCTTTATATTATTCTTTGTGGTAGATAAAAATCTGTTTAATATTGTGTTGGTAACTTTCATGTAAATAATTTCAAGCAGTACTTACTGCCTTTGAAGATAGAATTTCACATACTCAAAATAGAAGTGACCCAATGTTTGGAAAGAGACTTGTGGTTTTTCACTTCCATTTTTGTTCCTAACTAGTTTTGGCAAACAGAAACACTTAAAGCTTCTTGAATGAAATGTAGATTATTATCATTCCTGGTGTATAGGTTCATAGGGAGATTTAAATGCAATATAATGTAAAACAGTAAATACTGAGAAATATTATACAAATTTAAATCCAAAAGTCATTGCTTTGAATATATAATTATACATGTGGTTTAAAGGGAAAAATTATATGGGGTGTCTGGGTAACACAGTGGGTGATGTATGTGATTCTTGATCTTAGGGTTGTGAGTTTGAGTTCCACGTGGGGAATAGAGATTACTTAAAAAATAAAAATCTTTAGAGGTGTCTCAGTAAGTTAAGTCTCTGACTTCGGCTCAGGTCACAGTCTCAGGGTTCATGAGTTCTAGCCCTGTGTCAGGCTTTCAGCTGACAACTTGGAGCCTGGAGCCTGCTTCGGATTGTGTCTCCCTTTCTCTCTGCCCTTTCCCTGCTCACACTTTGTCTCTGTCTCTGTCTCTCAAAATAAGTAAACATTTAAGAAAATTAAAAAGATAAAAATCTTTATTAAAAGAAAGAAATTACATATGAAGGGATCACAGACAAGTCTTGCTTCATGTCTCTATCAAGTCCTTCTCACAACTCTAATATTTATTTTTCTAATTTCTTTTATCCTTCTATAGTTTCTTATAAATACTATCAAATACAGTTAAACTTATTTTCTTCACCTTTCCTAAAGAGAAAGTCTGCCATATGCACTGTGAGGAACCTTGCTTTTTGGCATTTAAAATACCCTGGAGAGCTTAACCATATCCATGCACAGAGATTATTTTCATTTTTCTTCACAGATGCGTTGTATTTCATTCTGTGTCATCGTTTATTCAGAAGGTTCAGTATTGCTGGATATTTGGGTTGTTTCCTGGTTTTTGATCTAATTACATTACAGTGCCACAATTAATAATGTAGTGCATATGTAATTTCATACACATTTAAGTTTATTAGAGATAGCTTCCCAGAAATGGGCTTGTTGAGCTACAGGGAATATGTGTTTATTTGTATTTATGGCAGATACTTCCTAGGGGTTATAATTTCTGTACTGCCCCTAGCAATTTATGAGACTACTCTGTAACCTTGCCCACAAAATATGTGTTGAACTTAACAGATTTTTGGCAAGCCACTAGAAGAATTGGTATGTGAGTTTAGTTTTACTTTGCTTTTCTCATTATTAGTGAGATTGAGTATCTTTTCATATGTCCAGTAGCTATTTGTATATTTCTATAGATTGCCTGTTTATATTGCTGGCCCATTTTCCTATTGGGTTGTACTTTCTTTTATTTCTATCAACAACTAAGAATTCTTTATATGTTGGGAATATTAGCTCTATATTATATCATTTGCTGATATTTTCCCCCAATTTGTCATTTGTGTTTGACTTTGTTTCTGGTATTTTTTGCTATAAAATTTGTTTTTGGGTAGTTGAACTAAATTATTGCCAAAAAGGCCTTCCCCAGCTCAAGGTTATAAAACAGTTTGCCTGTATTTTCTTTCAGTACAATTATGGTTTCATTCTTTATTTTTAAATCTCTAATTCATTTAGAGTTTATCTTTATATATACTGTGAAGAAGGATCCTGCTTTATTTTTACTTATTCGAGAATGGCTCTTTGGTTGTCATAATACTTATTAGGAAGCCTATCTTTTATTTATTTTAGATGCCACCTTCACTATATGCTTGATTCCTAGAAGTGTTTGGGTCTTCTTTGAATCTTCTTAGTCTGTTTCATCAGTGTTATTTTATTTGTTATGACACTTTTTAAATCATCAAGACTTAGTATATATTGTAATATCTGGTAGGGCTGTGTCCTTTAAGAGTGTTCCTGGCTATCCCTGCTTGTTTATTCTTTCTCTGTAAACTTATTAATCAGCTTTCCTCATCCCAGAAAAGGAAATCTTGTTGAAATTATTATGATGGCATTAAATTTGTAAGTCAGTTAACAAGAATTTACATTCTTTTCCATTTAAAAACATAATATTTATTTACTTGTTTAAGTCTACTTTTAAGTGTTTAGAAATGTGTTAAGTGTCCCCTTTGTGTTGGTTTTATACATTTCTTATAAACTTTATTTCAGGTATTTTATCTTTTGTCGGTTGTCGCTGATATTATAAATTTTTTAAAAAGGCTTCTTTTTGAGAGGGGGGAGGGCTTAGGGGGAGGGGCAGAGAGAGAGGGAGACAGAATTGGAAGCGGCCTCCAGCCTCCGAGCTGTAGCATAGAACCTGATGCAGGGCTCGAACTCATGAACCATGAGATCATGACCTGAGCCGAAGTCAGACACTTAACCAATTGAGCCACCCAGGTGCCCTTATTGCTTGTATTAGAAATGTAGTCTTCCCTTCTGTTACATTTTCTGACTGTTTATGTATTAAGAAAAAATTTTAAATTAGTCTGTTTAACTCATTCTTTGTTATGTACTGTAGAGATTACTCAAAAACTGAAAAATTTTCTATGTTCTTGAGTGACTAATACATAAGTAGAATATAAAAGGCTTATATATCTGAAATACCCAGACTACTTTACCTTCACATCTTAACTATGCATTTCAGACTCTGAGACCTAATGATAGACCCAGCATCAGCAAATTATTCTATAAACTCAGTGTAAGGCAGGGCTTTACTAGATAACAGGTTTTGAAGAAGACCTTAAAAGATGGATAAAATATAGATTGGTGAAATTAGATATAGTACCTTAATGCAGTGGAATACAGTACAGTTTATATTAAACTGGACAGGTGTCTGACATTTTAAGTGGAAAGCAAGGTTAGACAAAGCAGTATATATATATATATAGAGAGAGAGAGGTATTCTGGTTTTGTTTACCCCCCAGAAAGAAGTCTCAAATTTTGTATTCAGATGTTAACAATGGTCATTTGGAGATTTCTAGGTAGTTTTCTTCTTTTTGTCTACCTCTGTAGGTGGTGACTACTTGTCATCCACCAAAATCCATGTTCTTTTTCCTGGCACGTGGTTTCCCATCTTTACTACATTTTTACTCCATTTCCAAACATTGGATATACAATCGTATTTCATTTCCAGCAGTGGATTCTGAAAGGAAGTGATATGTAACACTTGTGGTCCTAGATTTCTTAACACTGGTTATACCTCCTCTAGTAGTTCTTCTTTTATGCTGTTTTAATTAGAAGTGCTTAGACCATGCAGGTGATTGTGATGCCTTAAAGATCAGTAGAGTCATGTCTCAGAAGGAACCTGGATCCGTGAATGACTAGAAGGAGCAGAATTGCTTCACTAAGCTGGTCTGTTCATTTCAAGATTGAAATTAAAAAGATATAAAACTTGTTTGTTAATGCACTCTTTTTGGATTTCTTTATTTAGTTGCCTGGTTTTATTGTAGCTAATGCATCTGTGTGTTCTAAATATGCGAACACACAATACTTTTATAATTTAAAAAATCTATTTTTTAAAGAATGTAGGATCATATTATATGTATTATATTGAAATCTGTTCTTTTCTCAACATATCCTGAATTTCTAGCCTTGCCATCTGTGCCCATTTTTACTTAAATAAACTTTTTATTTGGAATAACTTTAGATTTATAGAAAGTTTCAAAGACAGCACTGAGAGTTCTCATATATCCCTCTCACTCAATTTCAGTTTCCCTTTATCATTTTACCATGGTACATTTGTGAGAACTACGAAACTGGCATTGGTATATTCCAATTCCAGACTATTTGGATTTCACCAGTTTATCCACCGATATCCTTTTTTTGTTCCAGGATCCAATTCAGGATATCACATTATATCTACTTGTCATGTTTCCTTAGTCTTCTCTGGTGTCTCATAACTTCTCAGACTTTCCTTCTTTTTCATGACCTTCATGATTTTGACTCTTAAAATCTTTTGTAGTATGTCCCTCAAACTGGGTTCATCTAGTGTTTCTCTCATGAGTAGATTGGGGTTGTCAGTTTTGAAAAGACCCCACAGAGGTGAAGTGCCCTTCAAAACATGTCCATGAGTACATGGTATCTACATTTACATCGGTGATGATATAAACCTATATCACGGGGTGAAGGTGAAGTTTGTCATGTTTCTCCCCTGTAAAGTTACTATGTTTTCTTTTTCAGTTTCCCTTTTCTTTGGAAGCAAGTCAGATATAGCCTATTCTCAAAGGGGAAAATACCCATTTTTGAAGGTTAAATTTAATCTGATAGTTATCAACTTGGTTGTCCACCAGACAAACTTTGGATGCTTGAATTTTTCTGCTTTGATGCTACAGATAGCTGACCAATTGGCATGGAACCGGGCAGAAATTTCCTTCTTTAGCTAGACAGAGTATATCTTACTAGTTGGGAATAAGAATATACCTTTGTCCCTCTCCAAATGCCCCATTTTCCCTCTTGGTCATCTTGATCTGGAAATTGAAGTTTAGTTTCTGGAGACCTGAACATTTCTGGCAGTATTGATGGGACCAAGATTCACGGAGTACCATTTATTTTCACTTGAGGTTAGGACTGTTCTAGAGCTTTTACATGAATCATATTTAATCTTTAGCACAGTCCGTACAGGGAGTACCACTGTTATCTATATTTTACACTATTATCCTCATTTTACAAGTGAGGAACCTGAGACTTAGATTTTGACTTGCCTAATGTCATTCAGCTTGAAAGTGGTAGCATCCAGATGAAAACCATCCCTACCTTCCCCCTCCTGGTTTTCTTGTTTGTTTGGTTGGTTTTTGGTCCTTTTATACATCACAGTGCCACCAGTTCTCTTTGTCTTTACATCTATGAAAACAAACTAGTTATCATTAAATAGAGGGATATGATAGCTGTTTGGTATACTCAGTAGGTGGAGAGATAAAGATCATTGATAGTATGTGATGTAATTAGATTTTCAGGTTAGGATTCTCACTTCCCAAACCTGGACCAACCATGTGCCTCTTTTCCGCTCCTCTTTTCTCTGCCCTAGTGTATACTTCTGGAATATATGAAGAAACTGGAGAGACTAGCTTCTCCTGGTCACAGTTCGGCTCATTGATGCATAGCTGGTGGTTGGATTATCAAGTCTGACTGTCATTGGCTAAGTTTATTATGATGCCAGTGACATGCTTTCTGCCAGCGTGGAATCTTGGTATGCCACTGCATTACATCTCTAGCCTTCCTCACAACTGAATGCAATGAAATAGACATTTTTCTGGAAGTTATGTGCAGATATTAGCAAAAACTGACCTTTATATCTTTTTGTTGAAATAGTGTCCCATTTTATCAAAAAGATGTCTGAGGTTTTTTTTATGGCATCTTTAGAAACAGACCATAAACAAAATGTTTAAAAAGCAAAATACATTGTATATTTGATGGTATAAATACTAAGAAAAATAAGGTAGGGAAAGAGCATATTAGTGTTGGGGTGGGGTTTGCAATTTTTTTTTTAACTTTATTTATTTTGAGAGAGAGAAGGGTGAGAGTAGTGAGTGTGGGGGAGGCACAGAGAGTTGAGAGAATCCCAACCGGGTCCATCCTCCTTAGCGCAGAGTCCAACGTGGGCTAAGATCCCATGGGCCAAGGGGTTTGCAGTTTTAAACACTACAAGGGGGGGCTTCCCTGAAAACTTGACATTTGAGTAAAGAACTGAAAGAAGTAAGGGATCATGTGAATAATTGGGTACAGGTGCAATGGCAAATGCAAGAGCCTTGAGAGTGGGACCTGGTGTTTTTGAGTTGCATCCCATGTACACCTGTATCATATACTCTGTGTTTCCTCTTATTATAACAGGTAAGTTGTTTTTGCCAAGGTCAGTCAACACCTCCACTTGCACGTACAATATGCTTCCTACTCTCTCATATTGGACTATGATCCTCCTGCCATCGCCTCACTTTTCTGTGTCATGTTTCCTCTCTATGGATTTGTTCTTACTCATGACAGTGTAAACATGGTATAATGACTCCCCCCAGCTACTGCTTCATTTCTCTATTCTCCTTCACAAGAAAACTGAAAGATCTTGCTTATATTGTCTCAATTTTTCCTCATTCAATTTTCTTTTTACCTACTTCAGTGAGCTTTTGCCCCCAAAAGAGCATTTAAGAATGGTGGTGGCTCAGCATTTAAATACCTGGGTGGCTCAGTTGGTTAAGTTCCCAACTCTTGATTTTGGCTCAGATCACAATCTCATGGCTGTGAGATCGAGCCCCGCATGGGGCTTCACATTGAGTGTGGAGCCTGCTTACGATGTTCTCTCTCCCTCTTTCTCTGCCCCTCCACAACTCTCTCTCTCTCCCAAAATAAATCAACATTTAAAAAATATTTAAGAAAAGAATGCTCTTGTCTAGGTCACTGATGACCTTCATATTGTCAAATGTTTTTTTTCCCCCTTTTTCTCTGATTGAATTTAGCCTGTTATCGGTTTTGTTGTTCAATATTCATTTGTCCCTAGCGTGTAAGTTCCATGACAGCAGACACATGGGAGCTCCTCAGCATTTGCTGAATGAGTGGGTGAATGATGCTGCAGACTCCTTGTTACATATCTTGTATGCACTATTGTCTACTTGCTGGATTTTGTTCCTTCGGGTAGATTCCTAAAAGTAGAAAATACTGAGTCAAAGGGTGTGTACACTTTTTTAAAAAATTTTTTTTGTTTATTTTTGAGGGAGAGAGAGAGACAGCAATGGAGCAGGGGAGGGGCAGAGAGAGAGGGAGACACAGAATCCAAAGCAGGCTCCAGGCTCTGAGCTGTCAGCACAGAGCCTGATGTAGGGCTTGAACCCACAGACTGTGAGATCATGACTTGAGCTGAAGTTGGATGCTTGACTGACTGAGCCACCCAGGTGCCCCAAGGGTGTGTATATCTTAAAGGTTTTTGTTACTTGTTAGTAAGCTGTCTCCTTAACCAAAACATACTGTTAGCATTTATTTATGTTTAAGGCTCTGGCATTTATTATGAACACCTCTTAGATACTTTTACTATTTTAGATTTGTATCTTTTCCCAGATTGACAGGATCAAATTATGTATGCCAAAATCCAGTGTAATTTGCAATTTCATACTTTAATATTCTGTCAGGTCTAGATAAGTCTAATAGAAAAAGGTCTTCCTGAAGTTTTCTGGGTGCAGAGTAGTAGAGACTTGGAATATTATTGAAGCAGTAGGACTGTCTTTATGAAAGAGATTTCATCCATTATACTGCATCCTGCTGTCTTATCTGAGGAATAACACATTTGCTAAAGGAGTTTTCCTTTAGATCGCTGCGCCAGTCAGAGGTCAAGGTACTGTGGTAACTAGACCTCGCTGTTTTGATTGAAGAAGTAGCACACCCACGCATGCACACACACAGGCACACAGATTTATACTCTGATTTATTTGACTGGATTTCTTTTTTTTCTTTTTTTAAGTTTTAATTTATATTTGACAGAGAGAGAGAGAGAGAGAGCACGAGTGTGAGTAGGGGAGGGACAGAGAGCAAGGGAGACACAGAATCTGAAGCAGCTCCAGGCTCCTAGCTGTCAACACAGAGCCTGATGCGGGCTCAAACTCATGAACCATGAGCTCGTGACCTGAGCGGAAGTCGGATGCTTAACCGACTGAGCCACCCAGGCGCCCCATGACTGGGTTTCTGATGCTGGACTTAAAGCTAAGTAGTCTGATTTTGCTTACATCCTCCCAGTATCTTGTAGTCAAAATGTAGGCATAGCTATTGATAAGAATAAAAATGGATGCATGTTTTATAGTTGTTCTTACTGTTATATTGAATGTAAAATTGTTTTCTATTTTTTCACATAACTGAAATATTGTATTTAACCTATCAAGCTATATTTTATGAAATCTTCAAATTTTTTCCTTCTTTGAGAGAAATGCTTCTGCTCTTGTTAATTAGCAGTTTTTAGGGTGATTCAGTTCTAGTATGTTGCTTGAGTATATGTTATAAAATAAACTTAGTGTTTTCCTAGGCTGCAAAACTCAGTAGTAGTATGGTAGATTATAGTGAGGAGCAATAAAATTGGGAGAGAAGGGAAGATAAACGTAAAAATAAAGATATATCAGGATATTTTCTCTTTCATTAAGGGTTCTCAGTAAATTAAACTTTTTAAATTTTTTATTCTCATTATATGACTTGCAGATGAAAAGTAAGTTTATTACCAGTCTGGAATGTTTTAAGAACATGGAGTGTTTAAGTAAGTTATAGCCATCATTACTATCTAATAATTGATAGCAGATATTCATTATGCATCTGCAGTATCAGATATAGAATACTAAGGGCTATATTATGCTAAAATGCATAATATATCTGTTCTTAAAAAGTTCACAGCCAAATGGAGAATTAAGACATGATGAAATTCATGATAACTCAGAAATAGTAGGTGAATCTGCTTTGTATTCTAAGGGGCATATAGTTAGGAAGTTTATTATAGTGTTGTTACCAGCAATAGAAATGTCTACATAATTTGTATATATTATCAGGCCATCCTGCGTGAGCTTCTGTTTTACAGATAATTTAGTAAACATAGAGGCTCCATAATTATTGATAGTGAAGAATTTTTAAGTATTTCTAAGTTAAGATAGAGTGCCCATAAAAGAGCCTTGTAGGCCAACAAAGATATATATTTGAGGGGTGCCTGGGAGGCTTAGTCGGTTAAGCATCCGACTTCCATCAGGTCATGATCCCACAGTTTGTGGGTTCGAGCCCTGCGTCAGGCTCTCTGCTGATAGCTCAGAGCCTGGAGCCTGTCTTTGGATTCTGTATCTCCCTCTCTCTCTGACCCTCTTCTGCTCATGCTGTCTGTCTCTCTCTTTCGCTCTCAAAAATAAATAAGACATTAAAAATTTTTTTAAAAGGTATATATTTGAATATCCAGCATATGTACATGAAATTTGGAATATTTAGTAAACTGAACTCAGATATTATATAATGCTCATGCATAACTATTTTGAGAAGTTTCTGTTTATTTAAAGTTTGATATATGGTACTAATAGCCAGCAATTTTCCACATTGTTGTCAAATTGTAGCCATTAAGTTGCACTTTGAGAATTTTGGGTATTAGCGAGCATTGCATTAGTGTTTTTTTGCATTAGTGTTTTTTTGCTTCCCTTGGTTGCTCCATGCCCCCTCCCCCAGTATAAGTAAAATAAACTAGTTATAATTGAAAGTATAAAATGCATGAATGCCTATATATAATTTTGTGCTCATTATCTTTTTAAAGTAAGCTTTATCCTTGGATTAAATTTAAGTTCTGTAGCTTAGATCATAAAGTAAACCCATCCAAAATAAGGCAAGTAAGGCATATTGTTTCTGCATCTTCCTTACTCACTTCCTGGTGGAAGTGGGGATTTTGAAAATAAGAGGAGATACTCCGTAGAAGGAAAAGTAATGATTTTATCCTTGAAATAATTGTTAAATTGTTTACTTTTCCTTTAGAAATTTGTTACTAGTTTTCAGAAGTCAGGAGTTTATCTAGTTTGTACAAGTTTTGGAAAGCTAATTATGCAATATGAAATAATTTCGCTGTCTTCCTTTTTGTAATTAGATATTTAAGCCAGGTATAAGGCAGACAATAAAATATAAATATGTATTTGATTTGAAAGATATTTATCTCATAGGCTCATATAAAGACAAATTAGCTGCCACATTTTATACAGAAATAACAGTTTGTATGAAGTGTGTGTGATGTTTGTCTCTTTGTCTTTAGAAAGTAGAGTAAGTCTATTAAAATTTTTCCTGTTTATGAGATAATTAGATTTAATCTTATTTTATCCAAAGCACTGAGCCTTTGGAGTTGGTGTGTATAGTATTCTTTTGCAGATTTATAAATTAAAATTGGCTTAGTTCAACAGTCATAAACTATGTGAAGACTCTAGGTGGTCACTTAGAAAACCATATATATTTCCTTGTTCTATGTTACATTTGAGACTATGCAAAAATAGTTAATATTTATGTTCTGATATTTAAAAAATTATCATCTGCTTGGAATTGATTTAGTGATTCCTGTTTTGCCAATGTGTAGTGTATTCTTAAAGTTGGTTAAGTTCTTCAGAGGGAACTATTTTGATTTGATTTGATTAGTAATTAGAAAATAGCACTTAAGGTTTTTACATGGAGCTTCTAATACACCACTAAACATCTGTAATACTGAAATAAATACCCATATTTATTTTTACATATTTTACATATTGGATAGATTCTGAAAATTATTTACTGCAATTAGGACATACAGTTGAATATTTAAGTAAAAAGGGTCTGGATAAGAACTTGTTAATTGTGTATATTAGCAATTGGAAATGTACAGTTTTTTAAATGTGATGAATGCAGTGTTTTAAAGAAGGATGGTTAGTATATTTTGAGACCATTAGAAAATTCCTGGGATAGGGAAGTCAGTGACTTTCTTGTCAGTTAAGTTTTTCTTTAAGATCTGCCTTTTCCTCTTAATTGATTAATTTCCTCAGAAATTATTATTTTCTGATTATTAATATTAGAGTTTGCCAGAAAAAAAAACTTAAGCAGTCCAGATATACTTGCTTTTATTAAATTGACTTGCTTTATCAAAAGTCCATTGCCAATTGCTTGTAGTTTTTGTCTTTTGCAAGCGGAGAAAAATATTGCTCTTAAATTGGATTTATGCTGACTTTTAAGAAATATATTTTGTTCTAAGCAGTCTAAGAAGCACAGAGATCCATGTCAATATTCAGAATTCATATTTTCCTTGAACAGAAGGTTGTGATAAAATGGTACATGGTGTGTTTTCATTGCCTGTTGAAAGACTTTCATGCAGTTAAAATAAGCATTTTGATGGTGGTTGAATTAAGAGTTTTTGTCAGTCTCTTCTCATCATGGATGATTAGACTAAAACGTCTGCTTGTCTTGACTTGAGATCACCACAGCTTCAGATAACATGCTTTGTGATTGAAGGTCGAAATATTTTGAATTCTAATAGGCTGCCAGATGAATTGCTTGAAATAGACTGTAAAATTTCAAGGCTTCCTTTTCCATCTGCTGTGAAAAGAACCATTGGGAATGGTTGAGCTTGATGATCATAGAATTACTGGATGGTGATTCTAAAACCCTCAAAGGGAAGTTGCTATGGAGATCTAGTTCCAAACTGTGAAATGATTCACCTTTAAAAGACTGCAGGGTCTGAGAAGCTGAACACATCATTGTTCAGGTGGTCATTGGTTAGGAAATTGCTGGTGCCTGTGTAATCAGCACTCCTGTGGTAGTTAACGATCTAAAAAGGTTTGTTCTGAGTGATGTGGGACAACAGCAATGTGCATAAGACGGCTTCTCTCAATCATGGTTTGCTCAGCCTGATTCTTGTAAAAATACAGTGAACTAAATAGCACAGAAATGAACTGTTTCATTGAGGAAATCTTCTGAAAACAAAATTTTGCATTGATGAGTTTGAAATCTAAAACAAAATGGTTCCTTTAGAGAATAAAGTTTTTGCAGAAACAGGCTTTGTTTTCTTTGTTTTAACACCCCCAACTCACCGCACACACCCCCGCCCCCACACCCATTTTTGTGATAAGAAGCTCTTTATCTCTCTAGGTCCAAGAACTTACCATGGTGAAATGCTCAGCTTTTAATATCCCCAGTACTCTGTCAAGAGCCTCTTTGCATAGTCACAGTGTCGCATGAGAAGGAGTTTAGAAAAGTGCCCAAATCATTGAGAATCCTAGGAAAGTCTTTACATTATTAGGAGTAGACTATAATTAACTCCCTATAGGAAATTGTTCCTGTCAAATTTGTTTGTCATTATCCATTATTTATGACACGTATTTCAAATTGATATTTTTAATAATTTTCTTCTACTATTTTTGCTAAGCATTTTTTATCTCCTTTCATTTTTGTTTCTAGAAATCTGAGACCAGAATAATTTAAAAATCATTTGAAGACAAATCATTGTAAACTTTTCCTATATTAAGATTTCAAAATACATGAATAAAATATTAGTTAATATCATAAGACCGTATAGTATTGAGCCTCATTAATCAAGTGTGAAAACTTATCAGAGATAATTTTATCTATCAACTTTCTCTAGGTATGGAGTTTTCCCCTAACATTATGGAGGTATAAATTATATATAATAAAATCACCCATTCTTAGTGTAGTTTGATGAATTTTGCTTATTATGTAGTCACTGTCACAATCAATAAATACAATGTTTTGGTTATCCAAAAATTTGCAACCACTAATCTGCTTTCTATGATAGTTTTGTCATTTTAGAATTTCATATAGTATCATATAGTCTTCTGTGTTTGACTTTTATTTTTTTAACTAAGATTTTTGAGACATTTGATATTAGATCCTTTAATATTTTGTTCCTTCTTATTGCTGTATAGCCTTTAGTAGCATGGATGTATCACCATTTGCTTATACATTCATTCATTTTTTTCTTCTATTATAAACTTTTGAATTTTAAGTTTCCAATTTTACTATTATGAGTATTTGTGTACACGTTTTTGTGTTTCTATTTCTTTCAATACCTCGAAGTGAGATTGAAGAAGTGTATGGAAAATGTGTTTAGCTCTGTAAGATGTACTGCCATATACTGTTTTCCAAAGTAACTGTACTGTACCATTTCCATTTCTTAGTACATAAGTCCCAGTTTCTACGTATCCTCTCTAGCACTTCATATTGTCTGTTGCTTAAACTAGACATTTTAGAAGGTTTCTCATTGTGGCTTTAACTTCTGTATTCCAGATAATTAGTGATGAGCATCTTTTCATGTGCTTATTTGCCATTTATTTATCTTCTTTGGTGAAGGAAGTATCTATTCAGATTTTATGTATTATATTTAATTGGATTGCTTGTCTTATTTTGAGCTGAGAGTTCTTTATATATTCTGGATACAAGTGCTTTATCAAATACGTGTTATCTAGTTCACTAGGTACGTAGTATCTAGTTCAGCATGGCAGCCTAGGAAAACCCTGAACTAACCTTCTCCCACAGACACACTGAGTCTATAGCTACATATAGAACAATTTCCTCTTAAACCCAAAGCCTGGGTGACTGACAGCTACACATTGGGCAAACAAAAAGAAAACCACATTGAAGTGGGGGGCAGAGGCTGGGACACAGTCCTGACACAAACTCCACCCCCGGTGAAGCCACTCACAGCCAGGAAGGAGCTCAGAGACAACTTGGAGCTTGTCCCGAGGACTAAAGGGTTTGAGCCTTATATTGAGAGGCCCCTAGGACTGTTCACCTGAGAGACCCTCCCCTCCGCCCTCCCCCTGGCCCCCTGCTGAAAACATCTAACTTAGGAAAGCAGTGGGGCTTGTATCTTAAGACCCACAAGGTTGTAGCACTCTGGGAGACAGCCCCTTTTCCCCCCCAAATGTTCATTTATGTATCTTTGAGAGAGACAGAGAATGTGAGTGGGGGGAGGGCAGAAGAGAGGGCGACAGAGAATCCTAAGCAGGCTCTTCTCTGTGCATGGAGTCTGGTGTGGGGTTCGAACCCACAAACCGTGAGATCATGACCTGAGCCAACATCAAGGGTTGGATGCTCAACCGACTGAGCCACCCAAGCATCCTAGGGAGACAGGGCCTCAAACTTACCTGCCATAGGGCACAGCTCAGAGGCAGCCAGTCTTGCCCAGATGTAAAGTGAAGGAGGCTGAGGGGCAGGCATCTAATTTAATATACACATCTAGGAGCCTGATGGAACACTTCAGGGGTGGAGAAGGGCAGGCATCATCTTTACCTCTCTGTTTGCCATATGTCACAGTACCAGTATCTCCCAGAAGGGAGCTTTTACAAACGTTGTGTGCCTTGATCTTTGCGGCTGCTGCCCAGGGGCTGCATCTTGACTGCTGGTGCTGGAGGCCATGGGAGTTTGTGTTTCTGGTCCCATGGGACTGTTATGATAGGTGTCACCAAGAAAAGAGCTCATAGACCCTGTTTGATACCCCAGTTTTGTGGTGGTTGCCAAGACACACTTCTGTATCATGTGTCTCTGGCAACCAGTAGGGCTTATGTTTATGCTACCCAGGACTGTAACCAGTGGAGAAGGGCTTCTTGAATACGTACTACCCCCAGGCCCCAGCAAGAGGCAACAGACCCAGGAGTTTGGTCTTTCAAAGGAGGCCTATTCATCATGGCCCCAGCCTGGGGGACACGCTTCTAATTAAATATGCATATAGGGGCTGACTGTAATCCTTTCCAGGGACCTTGGAGGGTGGGTGCTATCTTCACACTTCTCCTTTTGCCGTGTTCCACATCACTAGTGTCTCCTGTAGGGAAGTTCTTTACACATGGCTGGTGCTCTTGTTTTTATGTCTGGTGCCCTGGTGTTTGCAGCTGCCGCCCAGGGTATGCCACTTGATTGCCTGACTCTCATGGCCAAGGAGGCTTGCATTCCAGGGTCCTGCAGGACTGTGGTAATTAGAAAAACAGTTGTTGGCAGGCTCCCACGCCTAGAGCACTGTGTAGACAGCAAACTGAGACACACCACCGTCTTTCTGTGAAGGAGGCATCTTTGCTTTTCATGGAGCTTTAGCTTGAGGAGCTTCTTCAGGTTTGGTTCATATCTAGTGAGCTACAGAGCTGTTTTCAAGGAACTTAGGCTGTGGATGCCATTTTGATGCCCTCCCTCTGCCTTGCTCTAGCTCACCAGTGGCCCCCAGAAAAGAGTATATATACTCATTTAAAGCCCTGATTTTTATGATTATTGCCTAAGGGCCCTGGTAGATCACCTGGCCAGTGGGGCTTATGCTTGCAGTTTAAATGGGATTGTATGTATTTGTATACCATTAAAGGTTATTTGTTACCTGAGAACCTAGCTTCCAAAAAGCCTTCATCTAGGTGCCGAGATCCTGCCCTTAGAGACACTGACAGGCCTTGGCACATCATTCTGCTGGGAGCTATTAAAATATATTAGGCTTCTTTGACAAGTACAGAGATTGGAGAGACAACAAAGAGCTGGGGCAGGGCTGAATGACAAGTTTCACCTCCTACACAAGGTCCCTTTTCAACACTGGGAGAAGTGGTAGTTTCATGTACCGTATAGAAACCAAGGTAATCCCCATAAAACTATCACCATGTTTTTCAGTAGAAACTGTAGCCCAAAGAGAATGGCATGATATATTCAAAGTGCTGAAAGAAGAAAAACTTCCAGCCAAGAATACTCGACCTGGCAAAGTTATTCAGAGTTGAAAGAGAGATAAAGTGTTTTCTAGACAGAGCTAAAGGAGCTCATCAGCACTAACCTAGCCTAAAAAGAAATGTTAGAAAGGGATTTTTTTAATTAATTTTTTTAATGTGTATTTATTTTTGGGAGACAGAGACAGAGCACGAGTCGGGGAGAGGCAGAGAGAGATGGAGACACCAAATCCAAAGCAGGCTCCAGGCTCTCAGCTCTCAGCACAGAGCTTGACACAGGACTTGAACCCGTGAACTGTGAGATCCTGACCTGAGCCAAAGTCAGATACCTAGCTGACTGAGCCACCCAGGCGCCCCAGAAAGAAACTTCTTTAAGTTGAAAAGAAAGGGTGCTGGTTAATAACAAAAAGATGTATGAAAGAATTTATCTCTCTGGAAAGGTAAATATATCGTAAAGGTAGTGGATTAATCACTTATACAATTAACATCAAGACTAAAAGAAAAATAGTAAAAGTAAAGATGGTTACAATAATTAAGAAATACACAAGATAAAAAAAGATGTAAAATGTGACATCAAAATTATAAAACATGGGAGGGGGTTAAAAACACTGAGCTTTAGAATGGGACCAAACTTAAGTTTTTATCAACTTAGGATAGACTGTTACAGATAAAAGTTGTTATAGGCCTCATGGTAACCACAAGGCCAAAACAAAACAAAACAAAACAAAACAAAACAAAAAATAGCCTATACTAAAAAAACAAAAGATAAACAAAAGGGAACATAAACATAACACTGAAGAAAGTCATCAAGCTACAAAGAAAGAGCAATACAAGAAGAAAGGAACAGAGAGGAATTATGAAAATAGCCAGAAAACAATTTACAAAATGGCAATAAGCATATACCTATCAAAAATCACTTTAAATATAAATGAATTAAATTTTCCAATAAAAAAATAGAGTCGTTGTATGAGTAAAAATACAAGACCCATTATGTGCTGCCTACAAGAGACTGAAAGTGAAGGGATGGGAAAAGGTATTCCATTCAACTGGAAATGAACAGAAAGCTGGAGTAGCCATCCTTATATCAGGCATAGACTTTAAAGTACAGATTGCAATAAGAAACAGAGTTGGGTGTTACATGATGAAGGAATCAATCCAACAAGAGAATATAACATTTATAAATATTTATGCACCCAACACAGGAATACCCAAATGTATAAAGGATGTATTAACAAACCTAAAGGAGGAATAGATAGCAGTACAACAATAGTAGACTATAATACCCCACTTACATCAATGGATAGATCATCCAGACAAAATCAGTAAGGAAACATTGACTTTAAATGACATGTTAGACCAGATGGACTTAACATATAAACACAGAATATCCAAAAGCAACAGAGTACATATTTTTCTCAAGTGCACATGGAACATTTTTTAGGATAGATCATGTTAGGGCACAAGACAAGTAACTAAGAGGATTGGATTCATATCAAGCATCTTTATCGATATCACAGTGGTATAAAATTAAAAATTATACGAAGAAAACTGGAAAATTCACAGACATGTTAAGATCAAACAACATGCTACTGAACAAGCAATGAACCAGTGGTTCAATGCTTTTGTTGTGCCTTTTAAAAGAAATATTTGCCCTGGGGCGTCTGGGTACCTCAGTCAGTTAAGCATCTGACTCTTGATCTCAGTTCAGGTCATGATCTCAAGGTTTGCAGTGTGGAGCCAGGCCTTGGGCTTTGCACTGACAGTGAGGAGGAGCCTGCTTGGGACTGACTCTCTCTCTCTCTCTTTCCCAAAATAAATAAACTTAAAATATTTACGCAATTCAGTATCACAATGATCTTATTTTATCCAAGTCTAATAATGTTAGCTTTTACATTTAAATCTTATCATTTGTATCTAGTTAATTTTACATATGGCATGAGGTAAGGGATTGAATGAAGTTAAGTTTTGTTTTTATAGATATCTAAATTGTTCCAGACTTAATTGTTGGAAAGAATGTCTTTCCTCATTGAATTCACGAGGAAGCTTGTCAAAAATCAATTGGCCACGTTTGAAGGTCAAGTAAGTGTAGGTCTGTTATTGGGCTTTGTTCTATTCCATTGGTCTGTTCTTCTACCAGTACCACACTACCTTGATTACTATAGCTTTAGTTATGTCTTGAAATCCTGTAGTGTAGGTCATCTAAATTTGTTTGTCCTCTTCAAAATTGTTTTGGCTTTTCTAGGTTTCCTGTATAAATTTGAAAATTAGCTTGTCACCTTCTGCAAATTAAAAAAAAAAAAGACCAGCTGGAATTTTATTGATTTTTATTGAAACTACCAATGGAGATTATCAATCCATGAACATGGTAGATCTCTCAATTTATGTAGTTGTTATCTCAACAATATTTTGTAGGTCACAGTATACAGGTCTTGTACATATTTAAAAAAATATATTCCCCAAAAGTTAATATTTTTCTATACATATGAATGATATTATAGGTTATTTGTATATACTTTTTGTCAGGTTGAAGAAGTTCTTTTCTGTTCCTTGTTGGCCAGGGGCTTTTATCCTGAGTAGGTATTGAATTTTGTCAAATGCAGTTCTTCCATCTATTGAAATCATATTTTTTCTTCTTTATTGTATTATTTTGAGAAATTATAGACACTGATTTTTAGATAAGCTGTTCATATTCCCAAGATAAATTCACATTGTTATAATGAATAATCATTCTTCATTATGTTGGATTTCATTTGCTAAAATTTTTTGAAGGACTTTTGCGTATGTATTAATGAGGGGTTACCAATTCTGTGGTTTTCTTATGATCCTTGTCTGACTTGGATGTGGGTGTAATATTAACCTTGTAAATAGAGTTGGAAAGTATTTCCTCCTCAGTTTTCTGAAAGAGTTTGTGGAGGATTAGTGTTATATGTCCTGTGAATGTTTGATGGAATTTACCAGTAAAGCTATTCAAGCCTAGAGTTTTCTTTGTGGAAAGGTTTTTATTTACAATTCAGTTTCTGTAATTGATATAGGGCTATTGATATTTTCTATTTCTTTTTGGTTCAATTTTGGTGATTTATATCATTTTAGAATTTTGGTTATTTCATGTAAGCTGCCAAATTTATTGCTAGAGAGTTGTTAATAATAGTGTCATATTAAATGCTTAATGACTTAGGATTGATAGCAGTGCCCTCTCTTGTATTCCTGATACTGAAATGAAATACAATTTTTTAAATCTTTACTTGTATAGTCTGTCAAGAGGCTTGTCATCCCTTCAGAGGACCATTGGTTTCATTTCATTTTCTTTATTTGTTCATTTCCTATTTTACTAGTTGCCATATCTTTATTGCTTCTTTCTTTATACCTGATTGTTTTAAATTTGCTTCCTCTCTTTCCCCAGTTTCTTAAGGTGAGAACTCAGATAATTGATTTTAGAGCTTCTTTTCTGGTGTAATCATTTAAGATTATAGATGTCCCTCTAAGTACTGCTTTAGCTGTGTCGTGCATATTTTGATATGCATGTTTTTATTGTCATTTAAAAATATTTTCTTACTTCTCTTGTGATTTCTTCTTTGATCCATTAATTCTTAAGAAATATGTGTATTTCTAAATGCTTTGGTTTGCCTAGTATTCTTTTTTAAATTTTTTAATGTTTATTTTATTAAAAAATTTTTAAATGTTTATTATTGAGAGAGAAACAGAAGCATGAATGGGGGAGGGGCAGAGAGAGAGAGAGAGGAAGACACAGAATCTGAAGCAGGCTCCAGGCTCTGAGCTGTCAGCACAGACAGAGCCCGATGCTGGGTTTGAACCCACGAACCTTAAGATCATGACCTGAGCCAAAGTTGGATGCTTAACTGACTGAGCCACCCAGGTGCCCCTAATGTTTATTTTTTAGAGAGAGAGAGAGACAGAGACAGAGACAGAGACAGAGACAGAGTATGAGCATGGGAGGGGCAGAGACCAGGAGGGAGATACAGAATCTGAAGCAGGTTCCAGGCTCTGAGCTATTAGCAGAGTTCAATGCAGGGCTCAAATTCATGAACCATGAGATCATGACCTGTGCTGAAGTTGGATGCTTAACCAACTGAGCCAGCCAGGCACTGAAACCCAGTAATCTTAATTGTTATTGATTTCTACTTTAATTCCTTTGTGGTTGGGAATCATATTGTTTGTTAAATGTATTGAGTCTTTTTAAATGTATTTAGACTTGGTTTTTGACCCCTTATGTAGTCTAGGCCAAATGAACTATGTGCTCTTGGAAAGAATGTTGTATTTTTATTAGAAGTTATATTCTATATGTATCATCTCAGTGAAGCTGATTAATAGCATTCTTCATATCTTCTGTGTCTTTACTGATTTTCTTTTTTGTCTAGTTCTATCAATTAAGTTAAGAGAAGGGTATTAAGATCTCCAATTTTTTATTTTGGAATTGTCTTTTTAGTCTTTGATTCTGTCAGTTTTGATTTTCTAAATTTTGTAGCTTTGTTATAAGGCATATACCTGTATGTGAATATTATGTCTTCCAGATGAATTTGCCTTTTCTTTTTATAAAATATATTTCTAAAAAATATACTTCTATCTCTGGTAATACTTTATTTTTAATTTAAATTTTAGTTAACATGCAGTGCAACATGGGTTTCGGGATTGTTGGTAATGCTTTTTATTTTGAAATTAACTTTATCTGTTATAAATACAGCCACTATCTTAATGCTTATTTCCCGCCTGTTTACGTTCAATGTATCAATATATTTAAAGTGCATTTTTTTCTACATTGCATATAGTTGTGTTCTATTTCATTATCAATTTTGACAGTGCCTGTAAAAGTGTATTGTTTCATGTAGTTATTGATAGGTTTAGATTTGTCTTTTTATATCTGCTTTCTATTTGTTGCCCTTGTGTTTTGTTCTGCTGCGGTTCCCCCCCCCCTGCATTTTTTTATTTGAGTATTTCTTAGAACTTTATTTTTATATTCATCCTGAGGATTGTTTTGTTTTGTTTTGTTTTAAGTAAGCTGTGTGCCCAATGTGAGGCTTTAACTCACAACCTTGAGATCAAGAGTTACATGCTCTACCAACTGAGCCAGCTAGGTGCCCTTCTCACCTTGGTTTTTAACTAGACTTCTTCACCTTTTTACTGGTTGCTTTAGCGATTACAATATACATTCTTTACTTTTCACAGGTAATGTATAGGTATCTTAAAATTTTTTATGTTTTACTTAGTTTGTAATGTATTAACTTCATATAAAATATAAAAACCTTGCAAGTATATAAGCCCTTATTCCCTCTCAGTTCTTGATACTGTAGTTTGTTTTATGTTATACTTTACATATATAAACCCAACAATTAAAAAATTTGAGATAAAATGCATATAATATAAAATTAAACATATTAAAGCATACATTTTGGCTCCTAGATAGCTTAGTTGGTGGAATCTGTGGTTCTTGATCTCGGGGTTGTGAGTTTGAGCCCCATGTTGGGTGGAGAGATTACTTGAAAGTAAAATATTTTTAAAGAGTGTATATTTTGATGGCATTTAGTTCATCCCATAAACAACTCTTACTTTAAACCTATATTTATTTTATAAAATAATCAAGACAATAAAAGAACAAATAAAAAGTGGGTTTTTTTGTATTTATTAAGATAATCATCATTTCTGATGCTCTTTAACCTTTCTGAAATTTGAAGTTCTGTTAGTTCCCTTAAATTTGAAAATTTTCTTTAGCATTAATTATACTTAGTACAAGGCTGTTGGCAATGATTCTCTTAGCTTTCTTTCATATGAAAATGTCTTTATTTTAGCTACATTCCTTAAGAGTATTTTTGCTGAATATACGATTCTGGGTTGACCAGTTTTTTTTCCTTTCTGCACTTTAGAAATGTTGCACTTTTTTCTGCCTTTCTTAGTTTGTGATGAGAAGTCAACCATTAATTGAAATAGTTTTCTTTTGCTGCTTTCGAGACTTGCTTTTTACTTTTGATATTTGTATCATACTTCTGCTGTTCTGTCTGCCATTGAGTGTATTTTTGAATCGATTTTTGTTTTTTAGTTTCTCCCCCGTGTTCATTGAGCTTCTTCAATCTATAAATTTTTGTCTTTCAATAAGTTGGGCAAGCATTTATTCATTAAATAAACAATCTTTAAATATTTTCCCCCTCTGTTTTCCAACTCTTTTCCTAGGACTCCAATTACACACATGTTGGATCATTTCATATTTTCTAATACATTCCTGATGCTCTGTTCACTTTTTTATTCAATCTAATTCATACGACCCTGCAAAATTAGACTAGCTAGTTTGTATTGATTTATCTAAAAGTTAACATTCTCTTTCCTCGGTCATCTTGATTTTGGCTGTGTACACACAGGTTTCTTTTTTTTTTTTCCTTAGGTATCGAGTTTATCAGTACTACATTTTTTTTTCTTTTACAAAACCATTTGTATTTCTCTGCCAACAATATGTATCTTTTTTATCCATTGTGTGCCTGTACATTTTTTATTTATTGAAGATTTTTAAATAGGCACTTGTAAGTTTTCCTCAGCTACTTCCAACATCTGGGTCATCTCAAGTTTAGTCTCACTTGTTTCCCTTTAACTATGTGTTTGATTTTCCTTAGGTAATTTTGAATTGTATTCTAGACATTATGAATGTTAAGTTGTGATTCTGGATTTCATTGTTTTCTCTGATTTGTGATGTTTCTTTTGTATTAGTAGTCAGTTGGAGTTAGCTAGTCTACTTTGAGAGTGTCCTGTCCATGCGTGGTTCTGGCATCAAAGAGGTGTTTATACTGACTTTGGGGACTTCCTCTATTTGTGTTTTTTCTTTTTCCTATTCCTTTGCACTCTTCTATTGCCATAGTTTTCTGGTTTTAGTTTTTGGCTCCCCTAGTCCATATAGTTTATCTGCTTCTTGGGTTGTGCTTCCTATACTCGGCCCTAGACTGAAAGTCTTGCAAAGAGGAATTCCCTTCATGTAACTCCTCTCCTTTAAGCATGTATTCTCAGCCAGTCTGTATTTGTTCTCCTAATGCTTTTAGATAGCTGCTTTTAGTGTCTTATTTTTGTTCCATAGTGGAGAGTGGTAGTTGTCCAGAGAATATTAACTATGCTATTATTGAAAATGGAAGCCCTTGGGCACCTGGGTGGCTCAGTTGGTTGCATGTCCGACTCTTTATATCAGCTTGGGTCATGATCTCACCATTATGTGATCGAACCCTGTGTCCAACTCTGTGCTGACATTGCGGAGCCTACTTGGATTCTCTCTCTTTGCCTTTCCTCTGCTCTATTTCTCTCTCTTTTTCAAAATAAATAAATTTTCTTTTTTAAAGAAAGAAAATGGAAGCCATTGGATGAAGTTATAGGCTACCTACAATAACTCAGTGTCACACCAAAATTAGAGTACATTTCCTGTATTTATGTAACAGTGCTTCCTGTAGTGATAGCATATGTGCTAAAGCAGTGGATTTTGTTTTTTTTTTTTCACATGTAAGATTACAGGGTTTTACTTAAAATTTTTATTAAAAATTTAAAAAAATTTTTTTCTGTTTATTTTTTTAACATATGCATTATTTTCCATCATTTACACTACAGTAGTTACAATTACACTCCAAAAAGAAAAGCAAAGTAAAAAATCAAAACCCCAACTTCTATTTCATGTAAATAGACTTATACAGAAATTAGAAGGTTATGTAACAACTAGTTAATCACCTAATTTCACAGCTATCTGAAGTGGCGATCATTATATAGCAGCTTATCTATGATACATTCAAGATACATGATACAATTTATTACTTGCCCATAAGCTAAAACACAGCCAAGCAGTGGATTTTGAATCTTAAGAAATGGGCATTTGAAATTTATAGTTAAAATATAGTTAAACTATATTTGGTAATATAGTTATTACCAAAATATAATCTTGGTTATTATGCAGTATTTTATTCTTCTTATACTTATTATTTTATTATACAGTCTTCTTTATTATTAACATATTGTCATTTTACCTTGGTTATTATGTAATAAAATTTGTTGAATTATAAGGATTATATTTCCAAAGATTCTGAATTTACTTATGCTGGAGTGTTGTCTCTTATATAGCCTTGGGGGTGAATTGAAGATGCAGAGATTTAGTCCAGTGTGTTACTGACCAGATTGTAACTAGCTTATATTTACCGACTTGAAATGGGGGAAATATTTTTGTTGGGAATAGATTTTATTGATTTCTAGGTTCTTCCCCCCACTTCCTTTTTTAAAATTTACTCAAGATTCTTTAAGACATGATAGCTACTACCTTTTAATGTGAGTTAATCTTTAACTTGCATAACAATTATGATAGTATTATTTTTTAAAAAGACCTATTAAGTGAATTCTTTACTAAATATTCAAAATAGGGGAAGGGAAGAGAACTTTAAAATATTTTTTCCTTAAGTAAAGTCCAAGTTAATAATATCTTTTAGCAGGGTAATTAGGGGCCATAAATTAGAATTAGTAGGTGGATAAATCAGCAGTACAAGAAGTATGTTTTATCACATCCTTGTGCCCCTTTATTTTAAAGGTAATACTGATGATTATCACTAACAGAAATGTTGTAATAGGCTCTATTATTACAGGATAGAACTTTGCAGATATTTAAAATTATATATGTGGAAATACTTAGCAAAATGATAAAGGACCACTGTTGCACTCTGCAATCGTTACAATGAAAGCAATTCTCTTGGGGACCAGAAACCCACTCAAAGAAAGGTGTTTTTTTTTTTTTTTTTTAAAGATTTTCTAATTCATGCTCAGATCATATTTCCCATGTATATGAACTGGAACTACCATTCTCACCGTTGGGTTCCTGTCAGAGCTTCCAAGTCTTCTGTTGTGTCTGTACGCTTTATAGCTGATAAAGTAATAGCTGTCTTCAGTCTCCCTAGGAAACTGCTTCTCAGAGCTTTGTTATTCTTTTCTGTAGGAGGCAAATGTAGGTTCTACTTGTAAGTAACATTGGCTTACTTTTATTGTTTGAACTAAGTTTTCCAAAGTTGGGTCAAAAGTAAAATGTTCATGGTACTTAAAAAATCTTACCAGGTGTTATCTTCTGGTAAGTATTAGGAGGTAACATTTGACTATGAGAGATAAATTATTTGGTAGACAATGAAACAAGAAAACATTCTTTGTATCTTATTATAAAGTGCATTTCTTTTTCTCTGTAACCAAAATTATTTGCTAAGCTTATCCAATTTCTTTGATAGGTAGTACTCTTGAATATAATCAATAAGGGCTTAAACATTTAAATGTTTTATATTTAAGGAAGAAATAAAACTTGAAATGGATAGCCTTTGTTTAGATGAAAGGAAACAAGAATTATCTTGGCATGGAGGGCCTGGGTGGCTCAGTCAGTTAAGCATCCAACTCTTAATATCAGCTCAGGTTGTGAGTTCTAGCCCCATACAGGGCTCCGTGCTGAGTGTGGAGCCTGCTTGGGAGACTCTCTCTTTCTCTCTCCTTCCCTTGCTCATGTTCTCTCTCTCAAAATAAATTAACCTTAAAAATTTTTTCTTTTCCTTGGTATGGATTCTCCGAAAGGGGGATAGCACCAGCAGTTGTTCTATACTTCTTTGTCAGAGGTACCATGTTGCACAGTATTTTTTCAGTAGATAATATCTCTAAAGATGAAAAAACTAGGAGTCAGAAAGATTGTTGTTAGCTACATGACCTGACGCAAGTTAATGGCAGAATTCATAATTTGTGAGCCAGGACTGTTGGCCTGAACTTACCCTTTCCATGACACCTTTTAACAATTGGTGCATTAATTTTTAAATATGGAATAATAGATACTCACCATTACAGTGTTTTACTTATGGTAGAAAGCATAATGTCTGAGTTGTGATATTTCTAGTTACAATAAAATTCTATTTAAAAATGGCTTTGAGATAATCTGTCAGCTTCTACTATTGAGCAGATAAAATCAGTGGTTTTAGGCAGTACTTTATCCATTGACTCAAACTGTCCCTATGGACTTAATTTCTTTCTGTCCCAAGGCTTTCTGCCTTGACTAACTTTATTCTAAGGCTGATTACTTTCATGATTTAAGATGGCGTCCAGATGTTTTCTAGTTCACATCAATCAGGACAGAAAAAGTGGCTTTGGCCCAGCCTTCCAATAAAAAGTTTTGATATTTACTCCACTTGGATACGCTTAGCTCACATGGCCAATCCTTGACCAGTCACTGTGGGTAGATGAATCATCCTTACTTGAGTCCGTGTAAATTCCTAAGAAGTAATAGGGTGGCACTAGGAGAGGGTTAACTGTCTCCCAATTATGTTGGGAATTGGCAAGAAGTCTGTACGGTCCAGATTCCAAACTTGAACATTGTTATTTGCAATTCTTCTAATTTGTGGAGAGGAGAAAATGCCCATTCAATTTTAAGTTTAAAACTTTTGAGGTACTAGTTTACTTTGATTCTTGACTGGCAAACATCTTTCAGGTATTACCTTATGATACTGGTTTAAAACATCCCATTATTACGAGCTAAAGCAGTAGAATTTTGATGAAATTTCATTACTAGAGTTGTAATAAAAACGTTTCCTCTTCATTAAATATGTGGTGAAGTTTATTGCTCATGAAAATGAAACTAATATATTACTTAGTGGGATCACCAAACAGAAAGCAGAATGGTACACAGTGTTCTATATTGGTTAGAGCAATTGGCAATTTTTAACTTGTTTATATGGGGGGGGGGAAGGCATAATATTAATTCAAAACTCTATTAAATGCCATGTTTTAAGATATATTTCTTTTTACACAATCTTTGTTTATTTCGTTAAATAAAGGAATTGTGTTCGATTGCAGTTTTCTTTTTCTTTTGTAGATGCAGTTGTTTGTATGTAGATTTAAATTTTGGGTCAGCTTTCTAAGTAGGCACCCATACTTTTGCTTAGTGATAATAATGATTTACTTTATATTATTACTATAATCTGTCATCAACTTCTGTTGTTTTTTTCTGGAAGTGCTTCTTTTTCTACTTCATTTTGTTTTCACTGTTACTTTTTAGTTCGGATTCTTATGCGTTATAACTATAGTAAATAAATTCTTGCTGGGCCTCTCTTTTCCGCATTACATAGTTTTGTTTAAAATGCAGAGTCCTAGTTTATACTCTAGTGATCTAGAATCAAGGAGAGACTGAAAACCATCTATACTCTAGATGTTTGAAAATCACTGTTCTGGTCTCTCCTTTTTCTAGTTTCTTCTTTCAAGAGTAGTAGTTTCTAACTATTCTTATGACCCATAGCAACTGTATCCAAGCATTTGAGTCTTACTTTGTGGAGGGGGGAAAATGCTTAGTTTTCACAAAGCAGAAGATAATCGTGTGCATTTTGTTAAAATTTCCAACTTAAGTTTTACTGACATTGCAGTATTATCTAGAAGTATGTATTATTGCTAGAGTTACAAAATATACACCAATAAAAATTTACCAGTAGCTGAATATTAACTTTTTACTATGCTAACTCTGGAACACAAAGATAATGAATACATAAGGACACAACTACTGAGTAGGAAGTAGCATCTTCATAGCCTGATAATGAGGCAAGAAAAGGGGATTATTGAGGGGATAAGGATATTGCTAATATTCCAGGGAGCCACGTTTTTGGCATATTACTTCTAATTTTAGTCATTGAGAAATAGGATATATCACTGTTTGTGAGTCATTGCATTTGATTATGTTACTACCTCTTGTAAAACATTAATCTTACTGGGAATTCCATTTTCTGCCTAGTATTCTAGGCTCTTCATTACCAAGCGTTAATCTGGTTTTCATTGCTTTCTTATCTGTTCTTAGATTTCCTCAGATGCATTTGCTCTTTGTGTTTGAATGTACCTTATGCATTTTGCCATGTCTTTGCTGTACCTCTGGGTGAATTTTATTCTCTAAGGTCTATATCCTCTGTGATCCTCTTCCTTAACCTCTTTTACTCTTATCTTTGAGATCAGGAGCTTTCTTCATATAGTAGTTACCATTCATGCAGCCATGACTTAGTTACACATGCTTGTCTTATTTCTCCAACTGGACTGTAGGCTCCTTGAAGGTTTAGGCCGTGTCATGTAATTTTCTCTCTTCCCAGACACCTAAATATGCTTTCTGCATACCAGTCAATAAAAAGATGTATATTTCATTGCTATAAATTTTTTCCAACTTTAGAGTAAGCTTGTTTAAATTATGGTCTGGTAATTATTTTATTTTGCTTGCTTGCTTAAGAAAACATGCAGGGTGCAAGTGTTTTATTTTTATTGTCTTAATCCACACTGTAGATGAAGAAGTAAGATTATAGATACATGAAAATAAAATTTTTGTATTTTATGTTTATTTCTAGGCCTCTGTATAGTTTTTCTGTATGCTAAGTCACATGCAGATTTATATATGGCATATCTATATAAATATGCCTATGGATATGGTAAATTTATGTTAACATTTTTAATTTGCCTTTATTAGTAGAACTTCAGTGTTATATTATCTCCACTACTTATACTTTTTATTCAGGGTTAAAACTTATATAGCAGAATAATGTATGATAATGTGTATAGATTGTGTTTGACATAGTTGGATGAATTTTTATGGGTAAAAATTTATATGATGGAAAGGAACTCTCATTTAAGAAATGAACTGCACTATTTAAAATAGAAACCTGAGATCTTTTTCACATTGCAGCTGAGTTAAACAAATAATCTTTCCAACATTACTAAGAAGTGCATGTAGTTAAAAATACATTTATACATATTATTTTTAAAAACCTAGTTAACTTTAAAATATGTAAGTTTTCTTGTCGTTTAGGGTTCTGTGAAGCTGATCATCAAGAGGGTTGCAAATCATTGGTGGTTTCTATTTTCAGATTTCCACATCCCGGAGTAATTTGCTTTAATTTCACCCAATTTAACCTATACTTCACACCATCACCATTCAGCTTTAATAGCTATGTTCTATGCATAAGAAAAGCAGATAAATGTCCACAATTAGGCTGCAAATGATTACAACTAGTTAGGGCTTTATGAAGACAAAACTTAAAGGACTGTGGCGCCAAACAAAGCCACAAAAGACGGCTGAAAATGCTGTCTGGAGAAGTCAGGTCTACCATGGCATTTGATTTATCACTTTTGTAGTTGATTTTACTGATTTTTAATACATTGGCAGGTGTGCCGACTCTGAGAAATATTCAGCTTTAAGGCATACTAGTTTTCTGTTAATGTATTTTAGTTTTTAATTTATTTGCTTCCTTGAATTTCAGCATAGAAAATAAGCCAGATTGAATCCTGTTTAAAAAATTACTAAGATAACATTTTTTGGAAATTAAACATAATTGGTTTGATATATCCTACCATTTGTATACCTTGTAGGTGCATTTGTGAAAATAAGACTTTCCTGGAATGTTAATGTGTATGTTAAGTGGGCCTATCAGACATTTAATGAAAGTATAATTTCACAATTCTATATAGAATTTCATTTCTACATGGGTCTTAGCATGCAAAACATCTGCCTGTAGCATATTACCTATGTAATATATGGACATACATAAAAGATTTAGAAATTGTTTTCATCCTGTGTGTATGTTTTCCTTTCTGTATGTAAGTTCTTGATGGGTAGTGCACAGCATTATTTAATATGTAAGAAATTTGGTTATGTATTAAGTTTTTAAAAACCACTGTTCATTTTACTATAAAGCTTGTCTTCCTCCTGCAAAATAAAGCCTTTCCTTTTTGTTAATATATCTCTGTATTTAACAAGGCAAATCTGAATTTAAAGAATGGATCTCATTTCTCTTCAAAACTTTGTAAAGATTTGGACATACATTTTTCTTTTTCATGAAAAAATTCAAGGTTTTAGTTTAGTGTTTAGATTTTTATTCTAGTCATTCTGTTAAATATTTTCTCAGAAATTTTACATATGAGTAATAATGCTGATGGATAATAGTTTCATTTTACAGTTTGTGTGCACCCAAAATTGTTTTTGTAATTAAAATTGTCCCCATTTTAGAAATGCAGTGTTCACTGTCTTATTTATTATGTGAGGGATAATATGTATTTATATAAAACATGTACCTCTTTATTTTCTTAAATAATAAGATAATTGAATAATGTCTCTTTAGTTTATTGTTACTTCGAAGCCAAAATAAATGTAAATTAAGACCCCAAGCAATTGTGTGTTTTCACATGTGTATGTATGCACATAGTTGCTAACTTTAAAAATAACGCTCAGGAATTAATAGCATGTTGCCTTTATAAAACCAATGTATGTTGGAAAGTATATTGAAATTTATATTGAAACTTATTTTTAAAATATCTTTAAGGAAAGTGGTCAATTGTCTAGCCTACAAAGTCCACCAGTATAGCTGTGGCAAGACAATACAGCTACACAGCCTCACAGTTGTATTAAACTGGTTTCATATGCTATATCATAAAACTTTCAGTCCAATCAGCAACTAAATTTAAATACTGCAAATTGTAGCAGCAAAACAATAATTCTGCTGATTAGCCCCTTTCCATTTCTTGTAAGTGAACTGTTTATGCTGTTGAGTACCTTTTGAAAAAAGAAAAAGCCAAAACAGCCTTGATTAGTCAAGGAGTAATTGGATGACTTGATTTTAGCAAGAGAATGAATTGGTTGATGATAGCCTGTAACTAAGTGTAGTGGTTCTGTTCAGATGAATACATAACATACAGTCATCAGATCTTGACAGGTAGAACATATAAGCAGTGCTAAAATCTGGTGGTAGTGGAGGCAGGGTGGAGGTGGAGGGGACTAAGTTTGCCATGAAGTCTTTTACTGGAAAAATTGAAGTAGTTTTTAAAGGAATTTAGAGAAACTTTTATATTTTTTTTACATTGGGGAGGGGGTAGGGCAATTTGTCTTCCTTTGTTTTACTGTAGTCCCAATGTTTTATGCTCTAAAGACAAAAGAACCAAAGGATCATTTAACTTTTTTCAGGGAGGTTGGTGCTATTACATCTTTTCACTCTTATTGAAGATCATGGTTCATTAGTAGAACCATGTAGGAGAGCCTTGAAGTATTATTCATTGTGTTCATATGTGACTGTTTAAAGTCTTAGAACTTTTAGTATACTGTGTTCTTACGTATTTTCTGATTATTTTTAAGACTTTATTTGCACTTATATTAATGAAATAAGACATGAAGTAAAAAAAAATTAGTCTATTCCTATGTATAGCAACCCCCCCTTATCTGTGGAGATACTTTCCAAGACCTCTCATGGGTGCCTGAAACCATGGATAGTACTATTCCCAGTCTGTTGTTTCTTCTATACATATACCTACTTATGATAAAGTTTAATTTGTAAGTTAGGTACGTAAGATTTCAATAATAATAAATTGAAAAAATATAACAGTAACCATAATAAAAGTTATATGAATGTGGTGTCTCTTTCTCTCTCAAAATATCTTACTGTATTCACCCATCTTGTGATGATGGGAGGTGACAAAATGCCTGCATGATGAGATGAAGTGAGGTGAATGATGTAGGCATTGTGATGTAGTGTTAGGCTCCTATTGACTTCCTTATGATGCATCCAAAGGAAGAGCATCTGCTTGCAGACCATGGTTGACTGCAGGTAACTGAGACCATGGATAAGTGGGACTACTGTAATTAGGCTTCTTAAGTAAGCCCAGCTTGTCATCCCTTCCCAGGCTCCACCCCCTGAAGAATGTATTTGAGTAACCACCCCTTAATGCTTGCCATAATGTGCTGCCTGGGTCTCAAAGTTTCATCTGCATAAAATATATGGTGATTTTATTGCCAGATGAATGAAATGACTAGGGTGAACCTGCACAGCTAGTTGCGGGAGGGTGAAGGGTGTGACAAGGTGCTGGCCCAGCCAGGTCCATTCTGGTACTGTCTTTGGTTTGGCACCACCTGGTGGCGATTGTTTGCTCAGGCCTTAAATAGTGATTGTGATGACTGGATCTTTAGGATTTTAGGATAGCACTAGAGTGCTAGGATGCTCTCAGGTAGTTGGTACTCACTTTGTTGAGTCGATTATAGAGTGGATTGGATTGGAAGACTACTGGGGATGCAGTGACCTGCCTTACACAATCTGCTCCCTAAGGTGTGATTGCTTGCCTGTCCGTGGCCTCTCTAGGCCTTACCTGTTCTTCCATGTTTCTGCTCTTGTTTTTGAACTGTGGATTGTTGTATTTAAAGATATAATTATTTTTGTGAGGTATGTTGTTTGGTTTTCAGACCTCTGCCTTCATAATACTTTTCATTTGGACCCACAAATGTGTTCCCTGTTGTTTAATATGGATTCAGTCAAACCATCACTTTCCTGTTATAATACCAGAGTCCTCCTTTTTCTCTTTCTTCTCTTGCACCTTCATATTGTAGAAAATCTGGGTAAAAGTCATAGTCCATTGATATTATAGATAAAGATATAAAGTAGTTATTTTTAAAATTAATAGCCAGCCATTTTCTTGACTGAATAATACCTGTCACATGTTTACATTTTTCTGGCACTTAAACACCAGTTTCAAAACTCTTGTGGAGACAATATTATCTCTTATCACAGCATCAATACAGTTAAATATGGGATGAAAAAATAATTTGTACTTCTGTCAAAAGCTGTCCGTGAATCTTAATCTAAATTTTATTGGCATCTGCATAACTCCAGTGTTCCAGTTTGAAAGCTTGAGACTATCTTTTTCCATCAGCTTATACTGAATACTGACCCCCTCCCTGCTTCCTTCATCCTGGATTTACTTGTATTAATTATATGCTGATTTGTCTCCCCTTTTAGATTGTAAACATTTTTCAAGGCAGAAACTAATCTTATTCAGCTTTTTCTCATCTCTGAAATTTGCCTTCTGGCTCCTGGCATCATTCTCTTTGTGATTAACATTCAGTAAATGTTTTAAAAATGTGTCTTAAAATTGTATATTTAACTAAATATTATGTACCTCTAGTTTTATGACTGGCTACATTTCATTTCTTCGCAACTTGATATCATTCTTCCTACCCAGTAAACACAAAATAATCTTTGTAAAGATCTTAAGTTTTTTTTTTTTTTTTAAGATTTGACCCCTTTCACATTATTTCTAGAACTAGTACCAGTCAGCTGCTTTGCTTGTGACAATCAGTGTCTCTCCAAACTATTAGATCTTTTTTTTTTAAGTTTATTTATTTAATTTGAGAGAGAGAGAGAGAACATGAGCAAGGGAGAGTTAGAGAGACGGGGAGAAGGGGCGAGAGAGAGAATACCAAGCAGGCTCTGCACTAATAGTGCCTAGATGCGGGGTTTGAACTCAAAGACCGTGAGATCATGACCTGAGCCAAAACCAAGAGTTGGACACTTAACTAACTGAGCCATCTGTTGCCCCAGATTTTTTTTTTTAAGTTTATTTATTTGTTTTGAGAGAGAGAACAAGAGAGAGAATCCCAAGCAGCCCGATACAGGGCTTGATCTTACTAGCCGTAATATCATGACCCAAATCAAAATCAAGAGTTGGACCCTTAACTGACAGCCACCTAGGTACCCCCAAACTATTAGATCTCGTACAAAACTGATAGAATCATTTATGGGGAGTATGGGCGAGTAAGCAAGCAAGAATAGGATCATAAGAGCGCTTCTCTGAAAATCTCTATTGGCATGTTCTAATGTAAGAGATTAAATTTCAGCTCCTCAGTCAGTGTTAGAAGGTTTCCACCAGTTGACATCTGCATATTTGCACCTATGGTAGTATCTTTTTGGTTGCTATATAGGACAACCTTTGATTTTTAGTGTACACCAGTGATTCTCAACTGTGGGTTAAGTGTCTGAAGACCTTACTTTTTAAAGATTTTATTTTTCAGTAATGTTTACACCCAACATGGGGCTTGAACCTACAACCCCGAGACCAAGAGTTGTACGCTCCACTAACTGAGCCAACCATGCTCCCTGCTTGAAGGCATTTTTGATCTTCACAGTTGGAGTGCATACTTGTGTGCATGTGCGCACATGTGTATGTTACTGATAATCTAGTTCGTAGAGGCTAGAGGTGCTGTTAAACATACTATGATATACACGTCAGCCCCCCACAACAAGGAGTTACATGGACTCAAATGTTAGAGGAGTACAAGACTGAAAAACCATGGTATATATCTTAGCTTAGCTTTTCACTTATCAGTATAAGTAACATAATATCCTGAATGTTTTCTATGTACCAGGCACCATCCTAAGATATTTACATGTATTATCATTTCTAATTGTCAGAACAGTCTTATTATTATAAGTAGGTATATTTTATATATTTTACAGATAAGAAAATGAAGGCACAGAGAAATTAAATAATCCCACAACTGATGAATCAGAGAGTCTGAAACCCAGGTTTGAATCCAGAGAGTCTGATCCCAGAATCTGTGCCCATAATCACTTCTGCCGTACTTCTGTTTCCATTCTGCCTGGAATGTCCTCTTGACTCTGCTTCTGTTTGCTGCTGTCTGTCCCTGAAAGTCCTCATCCGTATTCACGCCTTCCCTCCTTAATCCTGATTTGTGCTGATTAGTCCCTCTCTCTCCTTTTCTTTTGCATTTATTGATCTTAGTTATGTTTACAGGTATATTTTTTCTCTTAATTTGATTTATAAATTTAAAAAATTGTATCATAGTACACAATCCAATGCAGTATGCCCAAGAAGTCGTCAGAAAATAACTAAATGAATAATCATCATTAATAATCATGCAATTCAAAGGTGAAGAGATGAAACACAAGAATTTCTCACATCTGTTATTGCAGTTTGCCGTGTTTTGTGTTTTACTTACTCTTAGTTTATGTGATTGACATGCTTAGCCCTGGTTCCTTTGAAATACTTGCTAGATGTCTTCTTGTGTGCTGTGAAACTGATCCTTTGCTGTTGTGCTGCCTGTCTAGTGTCATCCAGAATCTGTAGTTTCCTTGTAACAGTTTTTCATTCAGAGTGCTAATGAGTGCTTGAAACATTCATTCATTCATTGATTCCTTTATTCTTTACTTCACCTAATGCCTAATTATGTATCAGCTTTGATCAAGGCACTGGAGAGAACTAGAAAGGCATATTAGACAGATCCTCCAGCTTAGGTAACTAAGAGATACAATCACATACTAATCACAGCTAATCGCATACTAATCACATACATTCTAATAGTAGATATACATGCTACAGATCATATGAATAAAACAAATTATTGTTAACAGTTCAGAGAGCAAGTGTAGTTACAGAAGGTGGAGATATTCTGTGACATCTAATTAAGGCCGTGAAAGATACATAACTTTTCTTGAAAGGCAGAGGTGGGGAGGAAGACTATTCCATGCAGAAGGATGAGTAACAGCATTAAAAATGTAACATGAAATTATTGAGAATGGATTGGTTTGATTAAAAGGTGAGAGGTCAATGAAATTAATATAGAAAAATTAACATAGAAAAGTCAAATCTCTGCTTTGCTCTTTAGCTTATATTGTGCATAGTAGAGAGTCCCCATGACTCCTTTATTCATTGCTCACAGTACTGGTAATAAAGGTAAGATTCTAGTTTTTGTTTATTTCTCTCTGCATTCCCGCCCCCCTGCTTACAACAGAACTCTGTAAAAGGTACAAAAATGGATCTTCCTAGGAACCTCATTTAGGGTAATATATTAAGCCACTAATTTTATCATACTTTATTCCATAAGTCCCTACAATTCCTCTTATTACTCCAGAATGATAGAAATATAGACCCAGACTCCTCTAGAATTTCCTTGTAAGATGAGGAGAAATTAAACCTTGTATTTTAGGGATAAATTTGATTTGTAATAGAAAGGATATATGTCTTTGCAACCCAGGGAAGAGAATGGGCAAAAATATAGTGACGGTTGAATATGAAAAACTTTTTGGACTTTATGAGTCAGTATAATTTTGACTTGAACTGAGGACTTGTAGAGAGTGAGGGTTCGGCAGAGCCATTTTATAGAGGACTTTTTCTACTGGCAGAAGGACGAATGCCATTCTAGAAGTTAGGAAGTTAGCGTGATGATTATTGGAAAGGTTAAATACAACAAAAGCAGCTAGCTTTTGGAGATATATTGGAGATAGAGCAGAATTTCAATAAATATTAATTCCAAATATCATTGATTACAATTGCCTTTTATATTTTTCAAGTGTCTATTATATAGAATAAGAAGTGAAAATATTATTGGGAGATGAATATTAGTTCTCATTAAGGTACTTTTCTGCCTACTTCTTTGGAAAGAATTGATATGAAAAAAAGTGTTGATAACATTTCAGCAACTAAAAATGTAAAGCCCATGAGCAGTTGAATATGATTAAGTACAGGTGTTGACTCTGGGTTTTAATTTGTAACTTTTGAGTGACTTTAAGGATTCTTTAATGGTGTAGTATCTTATTATCTACAATATAAGAACAATTGCAGTAACTGTTAGGCAGAGTTTTTTGGTACTATGTTCATTTAAAGAACTATATTGTATGATACTGTAATGTGTTGCTTCTGATCAGTTAAGTGGTATCAATAATAACCAAAAGGCTTTTTTCCTTCCTACTACAGTAACATAAGCTTCATATTTACTGGTTTTCATGTCTTTTTACCTGAATCTTTATTTTTTCTCTTTGTTCATCTCATTCTCCCTACTTAATGTTTTGTTTTTGAGTTACTACTTAAAAGCATATTATTTTTAATTAATATGAACTCTTAAATTAGGAGAAAATAATAAGATAAAATAATAAAAGTTTGTAAGGTTTCTCAGAACCTGACTGACCTGCTTTGTTATTCTCTCCTAAATACCTATTTGTCTCAAGATGAGGGATGATTTTTTTACTTCTAGCATTGCTTTATTGCTTTCATATAAATTAACTACTTTCTTAAAAGTTCTGCATAAGTCATTTATAATTTCTTTAATTTCAGATTGGTCTCTCAAAGTCAGCCACATGTGCACATTATTTTACTAAGCTTTTTGAAAACCTTGCTTAATTCTTGATTATGTCAGAAGGATGGTAGTCTTTCTTCCTCTTGACCAGGATTTACAGTTTTGAGCCTTTTCCTATAATGAAAGAGGAGAGGAGAGGGAAGAGAAGTAAATCAAAAGCAAATTTTTTTTGGCTACCCATAGTTCTATTTTCTATTCCAGCATTAAACAGTTAGCCTGTAGCACGGACTGGATTATTTGGGTGCCTTTGCTATGTCTCAAATAATAGGTTTTCTCCTGGAAAATGAAGGTTATAGACTTTAAAGGCTACTTTTGATTGATTTGTTATTGTAAATAAGTATAACCCACCAAGTCTGGTTATCCTATTCCATTTATGCTGTTGCATCAAGTAATTAACAGTTTTCATCACATTACTTGACAATTATTTTCACTTTTATATGTCTCCAAAACATGTTTTATATGTTTTCCAGAGGTCTGTAAATATATCCATTTGAAATAATTAAAATCTGATTGATAGAACCCTTTTCATTTGCTTCAAAGTCTGAAAGCTAAAGAAGCTTAAATCTATAGCCTTTTTAGCAGAATTTTGTTAGCAGAATGGTTTCTTTGGGTTCTTTTCTGTGTTCCTAGATTCTTTAAGAAGGTAAATTGATTTTTTAAGTAAATACAGTAAATCAAGATGCCCTTTTCCCACTTCATAACTTAAGGAAAGTTGCTAAAACTACACATTTAATATAGAGATAAAGAAATATTACAAGCTTGAGGTTCAGCTATGAACTAGATTCTGTTTTTGCTCAAATTGCTCTTACTGTCAAAAATGAGAAGGGGGTTTATGTAGATTAAGACTAGAGGTTTTGGTTTTTTATGTTTATTTAGAGAGAGTGTGAGAGCAAGAAAGAAAGTGAATGTATGAGAGGAGGGGCGGACAGAGAGAGGGAGACACAGAAAGAATCCAAAGCAGGCTTCAGGCTCTGAGCTGTCAGCAGAAAGCCCAAAGAGGGGCTTGCACTCATGAACCACCAGATAGATCTTGACGTGAGCAGAAGTTGGACACTTAACAGACCAAGCCACCCCAGGGCTAGGGTTTTAAAGTGTATTTGTAGGGGTGCCTTCGTGGCTCAGTCTGTTGACCATCCAACTCCTGATCTCAGCTCAGGTCTTGATCTCAGGATCATGAGTTCAAGCCCCATGTTGGTCTGTGTGCTGGGTATGAAGCCTACTTAAAAAAAATTTTTTTTTAAATTAAGTGTATGTATAAACCCAGGCTTAAACTACACTACTAAATAAACAGCTTTAACTCCTGCTTTAAATCACTTTTTTCCACCATAAAATAATTTGTCATGTCAGGGCACCTGGGTGTTTCAGTTGGTTGAGCGTCCTACTTCCACTCACGCAGGTCATGATCTTGTAGTTCACAAGTTTCAGCCTCACGTTGGGCCCACTTCAGAACCTGCCTCCCCCTTGACTCTCCCCTATTTGCGCTCTCTCTCTTAAGCTAAGTGAAATAAGTCTGTCAGACAAAGATATATGATTTCACTCATATGTGGAATTTGAGAAACTTAACAGATGACCATAGGGTAAAGGAAGGAAAATAAGATACAAACAGACAGAGAAGCAAACCATAAGAAACTTGTGAATACAAAGAACAAACTGAGGGTTGATGTGGGTGGAGGGTTGGCGGGGAGGGGAAAATGGGTGATGGGCTTTGAGGAGGGCATTTGTTGAGATGAGCACTGGGTATTGTATATTAGTGATGAATCAAAGGAATCTACTCCTGAAGTCAAGACTACACTGTATGTTAGCTAACTTGACAGGTAAAAAAAATATACATATATAGTTTTTGTCATGTCATTTATGGAAAGTAAATAGGAATATATCTTTAAAAATTATTGAATACATAAACATTAAAAATTTTTAAGGAAGTTTTCTCATGTCATTTATGGAAAGTAAATAGGAACTGGCATTTGTCAGTGTTTATTAATAAAACTATAGATGTTAAGTGAGTTGTCAATACAAGTTTAACTCTCTCCCTTCCTTTTAATGACTTATAGAATTATAAGGAAGTTGGGGATCATAGTTCTGACACGATAGACCTTTGTTTCAAAAATGGATCAGAAATTTGAAAAGGTTTTTTGAGCAGGATAGCTTTACCTTGATTTGTAGCATTGTATTTAATAATATTTCTTCTACTGGTTTGGGAAAGTGCTCCCTAACCTAATTGTGCTGGGACTCCCTGTTAGAATACAGATCGTCAAAACATACATACATACATTTGTTTGTTTATTTATTTATGGGAGACAGAGAGCATGAGTGGGAGAGAGACAGAGAGAGAGAGAGACATACACACAAAATCCAAAGCAGGCTCAAGGCTCTGAGCTGTCTGCACACAGCCTCATGTTCGTTTAAACCCATGAACTGTGAGATCATGACCTGAGCCAAAGTTGGATGCTTAACTGACTGAGCCACCCAGGCACCCCTCAAAACACTTATTTTTACCACATAGGAGAAACTGGAAAGAATGTGAAATTATGTGGCATGCAGAATTTGGTGCTGTGATTTAAGATTCAGTATATACATGTGATAAATTTTTTCTTAGAGTCTACTTTATTTTTTATTTTTATTTATATATATATTTTTAAGCATCTGTACTTTAGTTATAGAATACCTTTTGGTTTCATACTTGATTTGGGCTTTAAATCTTATAGGTATTGATGTTACTTTGAATGCAAATAAAGATCTTTTGGCTTGAAACCTTACTATTCTCTCTCTCTCTCTCTCTCTCTCTTTGCTTTTATTTAGTTGACACTGTTTTCTTCAGTTAAGTCTTAGTATTCATTCTGCCTGCCTCTTATCTTTCATCAGTATCCTAGTGTACTGTGGCAGTATATTTGGAGTATAGCAATTCTCTCTTAGCTGGTTCCCTACTTCTGGTTAGTCTTTCTAAATGCTGCTTTCTATTTGTTACTAGTACAAAAACCAGTGTTGGCTCCCTGTTGACTATTGAGATCCAGACTTATATTCCTAGTTGGACTTCCCTATCCTTCACACTTACGTGATATAATCAACTTTTATCTTCTACTACTCCTCAGTATAATTTCTCACTGTGCTCAGCCCTCAGATGAGCCTTGTTTATTTCAGCCTTTGTTTTTTTCTCTGATGCTTTTCCCTGTTACTTGTGCCTTTCTTCCTCATCTTTGCCTATATTATTTTTTTCCTATATTTAAAAGCCTTGATGATTAATTCTTAATTAAACCTGTACTTAAAGTCCTTGTTAGTATAGTGTTCTTTTTTTATTAGATAAGATTTGTTTTTCCAACCACATTGTCCAGTCATTGAGACTAATGTCCTATTATTTTGGGGTTTTTTTTTTGTTTTTAATTCTCAAAAGACGTAGCATATTCTTAGATATATCATCAGCAAGCTTTCTTTCAATAGGGAACTTCTGTTTAGCAAAGCATATTGTGGTCTTAAACATGTGTTGAGGGGGTGACAGTTTATACAGTGGTTTATATACCAAGGAATTCCTTATTTCTGTATTGTATAGTGGTAGAAGATAGAAAAACATAAGTCAAATAGGTTCTTCTTGACCACATACCCTCTTATTCCTAAGAAAATGCTAGACATGCAATTTGGAATATAAGGTTTCTGTGACAGGTGGTTTGTATAAAGTACTGCTGTGAAGCCTGTATACTTAGATACATCATGTATTTTAAAATCTATTTCTACATCTAGCTAGAATGCTTCTGAAAACTGAATACAGCCTAGATTTGAGTAGAAATATAGCAAAACAATTCACTGAAGTCTTAAATTTCTGAAGTATATTTTTATTTCTAAAATCCTTCCTACTTAGATTTAGCATCTTAAACAGTATAGATTTATCTTTCTTATTCAAATCTAATGGAATAAGATATTAGACTTTGAATGAATGAATGAATGAATGAGTAAATTGATCAAACTTTAATCCATTTATAATAAATGAAAATGGTTAACTCTTCTACCACATCACACCAGAAAATAAATATTCATGATGTCAAGTGCCATATGGGTAGTCAAATGTATCTCATCAAGTAAAATATTTCTTTTGACTGGTTCTTAGTAAAGGAGGCACACGAATATTAAAAGTCATAACTTGAGTATAAGCATGGGCATTTTGCATTTATGTACTTAGTGAATACATTTTATGATAGAAATGATTTTTACAATAACTAAAAAGAATTTTTGGTTCATCTTATTGCTGTGACCTCAGAATATATGGAGCCACTCAGGGAAGTTCTGGGCTGGAAATTCTGTTAATGAGTATATAATAGAGGGATAAGACAAGACAGCTAAGAGAGACATCAACATTTAGGTGGTAGTTCGAACAAGCAAAGGAATAGCCTAAGAAGAAATGGCCAGAGAAAATAAAAGAAAATCAGGAGAATGTGATTATAAGGAATCCGTGAAAGAGACACTGTCACTCTCTGAAGTTAGATGCTACTGAGAGGCAACTCAGGATTCCTGAAGAATGGCAACTTGATTTAGCATCATGAAGACAAATCATTGGTGTCCTTTTTGAGGTCAGTTTCTGATAGCATGCTGGAAGCATACCAAACTGCAGTGGGTTAAGTTTTAAGTAGAAAGTAAAGAAGTAGAGCAGGTACAGAGAGCTCTTTCAAAAAAATTTGGCTTTGAACTGGAGGAAAGAAAGCAATACTAGAATGGGGATTGATGTCCAAGGGTGGCTGACATGATTGATTTACTGTAGAATCTTAAGATGGGAGAATATTGGTGAACAGAGATGCTACAAATATTGGAGAGACACAGACAGAGACAGGTATACTAGGCTGAGGTCTCAGGAAATACAAGGAACAATCTGTGGATCAAATTTCCTTGGGAGAGAAAAAGATTCATAGCAGAGATGGTAGAGAGATTGGCCATAAAGAGAAGGTAATATTTTCTGTTTCACTGCTGGAAAGAAGGAAAGATTTGGGTAGAACCAAAAAGGGGCTGTGGTTTTCCAAACATCACATGCATCTTCCCTAATGAAATGAGCAAGATGGAGTCTTTGCTCCTGTGTAGCAAAAGAGAAGAAAAAAGTATTGGAAATGTGAGAGAAGTCAGGAAGATATGAGAAAGGTGCTTTGTTATGAAAAGGAACAATGCAGGATTAATGGGTAAAAAGTCTTGGTGATGGGACCCATCAGCCTGGCTATTAGGTAATTTTCTCCTATAACAAATCATTTGATAAGGAGGCTTTACTATGGTTTATTATTTTCATTCACCTATTTTATATGTTTAAAAATGTATAGTGTAAAATAATTTTTATGGTAATAGTTTCTCCTTGTAGGTAGTCATTGCAAAGCCAAAATTTCAAGTAAAATTTGTGTAAATTTTTCTGTAAGTTAAACCTTACAGAAATGACTTAAAAATGAGTTAAAAAAAATGACTTGTGCAAACAGTACCTGTTCATTATAAATTCTTTAAAGAAAGACCAAACTGATGAAGAAGATGTAAAAATTGCTCAATAACTCACTGCCCAGGCATTATTTTATTAGCATTTGGTCAGTGTTTTTAAGGGAGAGAAACAATTTCATATAAATATGATCACTAGTGTATGTGCTATTTTAAATAGAATACTATGTTTTATTTCATTGGGTTTGAAAGAAAAAGAATTGAAGTAATACAGAAGAAATGACCGAAATTCAGGTAGTTTTTTTAAATTACATGTTTCATCTTTATGTGTCCATCCCTCATGGACATGTTGGTCCCTTATTGTGAAAGATGAGGAAATTAGCACACTTATGTTTTTACCTGCCTTTTCCTTGTCTCTGAATTTTGTAATATATGTGTTCTGTTTTGTTAACATTATTCCTGTAGTTCAGTCTTATATGTTAGAACATATTAATGCAGTCTGTTTGCCATTAATCTCTATTCTTGTCAAACTCTATCCCCAAAAAACAGGCTGGCTAGATTTAAAATTCTTGAGTCACAGTTTCTTTCCTTAGAACTTAAAAGATGTTGCTTCACTGTCTTTTGGCATAGAGCTACTGCCTTGGAAAATTCTGAATGAAGCTTTATAAATGACTTGATTTTACAGATTTTGTTCTTGTATTGTATTATAGGGTGTCAGTGATTCTGTATTGTATTATAGGTAACATGTATTGTCGGGTGTCAATGATTCTGTATCATTTGGTTTACCAACTTGCAGCTGGCCAGTGTTTGTTTCAGTGTTTGTTTATGACAGCTTACTTGGAATGTGAAACTTTGAACGTGGTCAAGATTTGTAAGTGGGCCACCTTCTTAACTGATAAGATCTCTTTCAAAGATTGTGAGAAATCTAATGGTGTTTGCCTAATTTAATTAGTCCATGTAGGGTATATTAGAGAGGAGTATTTTCAAAACCTGAATGAACTTAGAAATGCTGGGATTTAGTTCTTTTGTGCTCTAGAGTTATAAAAAGTAAGAAGACAGGTCCTTGAGTCCTAGTATTCCTATCACTGATATATAGAAGAAATAGCAAGGAAGATACAGCCATTAAAGTATTTGTTAAAGAATCACTTTTTGTCAAAAATCAATGGTCAGCTTTCTGTACTTACCTTTCTTTACCTCTAAGCAACATTTGCTATAGTTAAATACTCCTTTTTTGGGAAACATTTTCTTCCTCTCATTCCCCTTAAAGCATACTCTTACATTTTCTCTCACTTTGTCACCTCCTCTTAGTCTCTTTTGCCAAATCTTCCTTCCCACCCAACATCTGAGTGTTGGAGTGCTCTCTTCACATGACGTCATCCAGATCCATAACTTTAAACATATCTGACAGCTCCCAATTTTATATCTTAGTCATGACCTTCCATCCTACATCTAGTCCATCTCTAAAATATATTCCCAGTGCAAACATTTCTTCTCCCCTTTACCACTCATCTGGTCGTCTCTCATCTGTACCACTACCACCACCTCCTGAGTCTTTCTGCCATTCTGCTTGTCCTCTCCCTTAGAATCTGTTCTTTTTAAAGTAGCCAAAGTGGCCTCTTACCATAAATCATACCTTATTACCCTGTCTCCTCTTTACTTACTTAGAACTCTCCAATTCATGGCTTCCCATTACAGCTGGAATAAAATCCATACTGTCATCACTTATAAATGTATGTGAACTGCTTTACTTCTCTGACTTACTCTCGGTTTACCATCCTCTCCTATGGTTCACCTGCACTGACCTTTTATTTCTATTTCTGAAGCACTTCAAATTTGTTCCATTTTAATGATTTTATACTTCCTTCTTAGATCCTTTTTGCTCAGATCTTCATATTACTGCCAGTAATATTCTGGCCATCTGGTCTCAGCGCCAGTATCCTCTCCTTAGAGAGGCCTCCCTTACCATCCTAGGTTAAGTGTCACACCGCAGCGTGACCACTCCTCTTCCTACACACACATGCTGTACCACATTAGCTAATTTTATACAGAATAGTACCAGAAACTTTAAGTTTATTAATTCTGAGTGGAGGGAGGGGCAGAGAGAGAGAATCCCAGTAAGACTCCAGAGCATCAGAGCAGAGCCTGATGCCGGGTACAAACTCATGAACCGCGAGATCATGACCTGAGCCTAGACCAAGAGTCGGAGGCTTAACCGACTGTGCCACCGAGCACCCCACCTCCCCAAAAAAGTTTTTAAAAATCAGATAAAAATCCCATCACCAAAGAAATTTCTTGATTTGACAAAAAAAAATTTTAATCTCACATTTTTTGTCTAACCAGGAAACTTTATCACTAATATAAGTAGAAAATTAGTATCACTTGTAGACATTGAAGATAATAAAAATAAATACAATAAAAACTACATGCTTACTAATATTTTTGGCCTTTAGAGGCTCTGAGACTGAGGCCTGCCATTTTGATAAAGGGGTACATTTATAAATGTTAGGTGTTAAAGACCAACAGCATCAAACTGATATTTTCTCTTTGATATAGTCAGAAGGACTGAAGAGAATTGAAATGAAAATAACTTTCTCATTTAACAATTCTGTATGGTATAGTATAGTCTTCAATATGACTAAAGTCATCATCTTTACCAGTACAGTGTTTCCCCCAAAGGGGAATTATTATAATTGTGATAATCATAATAATCAGTGTTTTAAAGTGAAGTTGAAATAAATAACTTTGGCCATGGACTAGGGCAAAATGTTCTTGTGAACTAGTAAAATTTAGTGGGGGGAAAATCTCACAAAACTTATTTTAACCTATTCCATGCACTGAGTGACATGAAATGATATTACTCAAAAGTAATGTGTGAACATGTTACTATGCAGTTTTGTCTAAATTACTAATTCCTACATCATTTAAAAAATAGTATATGCCCCAGTTGCTGAAAGAGTTTATGTGTGGGGCTCTCTGCTAAGCACTTTACGTACATTATCTGGTTTAATCATACACATTCTCTGAGAGGTACAAACATCTTCATTTTAAAGATGAAAATGAGATCCTTAGAGGTTCAGTGACTTAAGAATTTATGACCGATAAGCTTGTATGACTTCAAAACCCTTATGTTTTACCTCTAAATTTTGTAGAAATCAGATAAAATGTGAAGGAATGCTGTAAGGTAAGTGTACAGTGAAGTCTCTTCACCTTGGAGCATATCTTTGGGAAGTAATCTCTAATCTTTTAGTTCTAAGAAATGGGAAGTTGCCCATATGCCCACCAAATTTTCTGTAAGCTCATATTTTATAGCTGTTTTAGGCTTCATCTCATCACAAGACTATTCAGTTTTAAAGGAAAACTTTAATCTTTCCTTTACTTAATTTTTATCTTAATTTTGGCATTATTATTATCAAAAATAAATTTAAGTTTTTGTGTTATATTATCCTTCACATACAGTTGAATATAATAATAATACTAACCTCCAGGCATAGGAACAACAGTGCAGTCCACCGTGTATAGGGCATATGATTTGAGTTTTTTTCCTGTAGTAGGGGAATGAGTTAGTGATGGTCCAGTCATACTCCTTTTCTAGCCGGATCTTTGGCAGACTCCAGGCAAAGTGCAATCTAGGGGATGATTTGAAGGTTATAAGATAGATAAGTGCTATTTCCCTTTATTCAGGTATTCTATTTGGATTAGTTCAGATGATCAGAGAGATTTATTTTCTTTTAGAAGAATTGCAACTCCTAAGTTTCTCTCTGTTATCCGTTCAGCTAAAATTGAGGGATGTAATTAAGAAATTGCCATTTGAAACCTGCTGATGCATTCTTACTGTTGAGGCCATTGCTATAGTTACTCATTGGCTCCTACATAAAGATGACTATATAGGATATTTTTCACTTGGAGTGTCATAAAATGTAGTTCTTTTAATTTTTATTTATTTTTTTGTAACTTTATTTTTTATTTTTTTAAATATAACACTATTTTTTAACATATACAATTATTTTCCATCATTTACAATACAGTAGTTACAATGACACTCCAAATGGATAAGCAAAGTAAAAAATCAGAACCCCAACTTCTATTTCATGTAATTAGACTTATACAGAAATTAGGAGATTAAGTAACAACTAGTTAATCACCTAATTTCACAGCTATCTGAAGTGGCAGTCATTATATAGCAGCTTATCTATGATACATTCAAGATAAATGATACAATTTATTACTTGCCCATAAGCTAAAACACAGCCTGCTTAATACCTTTCCTTAAATTCCACCTCTGTACTACAATATACTTGAGGTCCATGCAAAAAAGTAGCTACCTTTTATATAGGAAATGGATGATTAAGTTTTTGGTGTTATAAAAGCAACTTCATTTAAACATAACCACCCCCACCACCAAAAAAAGAAGAGGAAAAAAAAAAGTAATGAAAATAATAAGGGAAAAACCCAAGACACACTTCCTAGGGGGAAAAAAAAAAAACCCAAAAAAAACCCCTCATGTAATTTCTGACCTTGATGGAATGTATTAAATAAGCAAACGCCACCAACAAGCAAAGCAAGTACTACAATGTAAAAGTATTAAAAAAAAGAAAGAAAGAAAACCCTCTCACATGCATAAATGAAAGATTGCACACAAAGAACTCACATATTTTCAAGCTTCAATAGTAAATATTCTGCTACTATGTATTAAATACTGCATGGTTTGCCTAAGCTAAGATGAAACCACATCATAAATCAATAAGCATTTTGGATTTTCTTTCATTATCTACTCAAAGTCATGCCTACCACACCTCTAAACATTTCATTAAATCCAATGATACAGCAAACACTCCCAAAATAAACTTAGATTGTAGTGCAGTTTAACTTAACAGTATATAAACTGCTGTGTTGTGAGAGGTATCAACTATCCATTAGATACTGAATCAGTTTTTCTTAAGCACTACTAACTGCTTGCTTTTCTTGAAGCTAGATCATTCTGAAAGTTTCTTGTTAGACCTATGAGTGCAAACATATGGTATTTGTCCTTCTCTGCCTGACTTATTTCCCTTTGCATGACACCCTCCAGGTCCATCCACTTTCCTACAAATGGCCATATTTCATTCTTTCTCATTGCCATGTAGTACTCCATTGTGTATATATACACCACATCTTCTTGATCCACTCATCAGGTGATGGGCATTTAGGCTTTTTCCATGTTTTGGCTATTGTTGACATTGCTGCTATGAACATTGGGGTACATGTGCTCCTATGCATCAGCACTTCCCTTGGGTAAATCCCTAGCAGTGCTATTGCTGGGTCATAAGGAAGTTCTATGGATAGTTTTTTTGAGA